>NC_088920.1:64102500-64345000 GCF_038396675.1 Hydra vulgaris | reverse complement strand
ATATATATATATATATATATATATATATATATATTTCTTTTAGAGAGAGAGAGATCAAATACATTAAAATTTCATGTCTATTATAATTAGATCAATGTAGAAATAATTATAATGAAAAACAATTTATATATATGTATATATATATATATATATATATATATATATATATATATATATATATATATATATATATATATACTTATATTTTTTATTTGCCTATACTTTTTGTTTAATTTTTTTTTTTTTTGCTTTGATACTTAAACAATAATAATAAGTTTTATTTATTATCCTTTCCATTACCACATGACAAAAGGTATTAAGTAAACTGAAAGTCTTAACAAATGATATATTTGATGTCATTTGATGACATCAAACTGATATTGTTGTGTCTGTGTATTTAATATCGTAAGTCTTTTTTTTTTTTTTTTTTTTTACAAAATCTATGATTGCTGGAGATTAACTATATCATGTGTAGATGAGAATAATTTTTGGAGATTTAAAAACACTCATTAACTATATTGTGCTTTTATTATATAATAACTGAACATGATTGGTGATGTTTTTGCCAAATTTGCCAAGTGATTTTTTTTGTTTACTTTTAATTGAATATTTTTAGTAAATCAACTGTTTTTGTCATGCTGCCATAATCAAGGATCATCATTTTAATGACTTCCTTTTTTAATTATTTAGAACAGAAATTCATATTAGTAAAGGCACCATAAACATACACTTATTTATTTATTGTTTATTTAATATATTGTTGCATAAATTTTTATATAATTTTTTCATAATTTTAATAATTTAAACTAAAATTTAAAAGTTTCTATTATATATTAAGAATATGTATTGTAATTTTACAAACTTGTTTGTGTTTACTTTGAAGTAAGCGACATTGCGTTTTTTGTTTAAACAAATTGTAGGTGATATTGTCAACAAATTTTATAAAATGGATTTGTGTTGTGATTTGTAAACAATAGAAATCCATTAAAAGAACCTGTTGTTGTAGGTGTATTTGGATATTGTTATTACAAAATGATAACATTTGCTTGTGTACCAAGTTTTAAAAGTTTATTTGGAAATCAAATATTGCAATAAATTTGTTTCCATTGTTAGTGTAGTAGTCATGCAAGCAATTGTAAAAATGTGTTAAAGGTTGTTAATAAATAATTAATTTAATTAAATAATTAGTATATAAAAAAAAATTAATATATTTATCTCTAAATTGAAAGTAACAGAAATTCAATTGCATGTGTTTATTAGAATTTTCTATGCATTGAAGTAATCTTTTATTTTACTTATAAAGTAATGATACTTGTTGAAAATATTTCTAGTTAAAAGTTCTTGTATTTATATAGCACTTGATTTTTTTCTTCAGAAGTAAAAATAATACAGTATAAAAAAACATTATTATTCAAGAGAGAAATTGATATTATTGATGCCTGCATTAATAGCTGATCTGAATATGGAATGTTTGTCAGCACAACATCTGCTTAGCCTGCCAAACGAAAAAAAGAAACAACACAAAAACACTATACAGTTGTTTGAAAATAGTAAGTTATTTAATTGAAATTCGTATGTTTTATTCAATTATGAATTTAAGTTTTAAATTTATTTAAAATAGAATTTTTAGTCATTGTCTTTTTGACTTGTTTCTTTAGTAAACTTTTTTGATAAATTTATTATTTCTTTTATTATTTATTTACTTTACTTTTTGTATAATTAATATTTATTTACTGTTACTTTATTAATTGTTATGTGTAATAAAAATTTAAATTAATATGCAGAAATAAGTATATATAGATATTTTTTCTTGTGGTTTAAGGTTGGCACAGTACTAATATATTTTGCTTATTTTTATTAAATGTTGACATAAATCTAATCAGTTTTTTTAAAAAAAAAAAAGACAAAGAACAGGAATAAACTGCATATTATTTTCTTTTTGCAACCAGGAAGAAAATACAAATGAACAAGTTTTTCATATATGTTTATGCTTGGTATAAAACTATTTTAAAACAGAAAATTTTTACAGAAAGCGTAGCAGGTGATTGCCAAAAAAACTCATTCTTTTAAACTTGTTTGCCGCTTAATAGTTTTACTATCACTAATATCATTGCAAATAATATTGTCAATTGTTGATATTAACAAATTGGATGGTTTATCATTCTCAATTATGAATATTATACTAAAATTCTTGTTTCTTATTATTATTAAATTGTGCTTGGATCAGTGTTTACATTCTGTTCAGTTACAATCTACGAAGTTTATTTGGTTATACTTTGTTTCGGAATTAATTTTATTGCAGTTCTGTTTTAATAACTTAACTTTTCCTGGCTTAATTAAAATCTAAAAAAATAATATTAAACATGTGTTTTAGGAATTAAGTAATTTATTGTATTAAGGATTGAAAATGTGTTGATATATTTTATAAGTAACTTTATTTATATTTTATAGACTTTAGAGTGAAAGAGCCATTTGATTATAAACATTTAATTAATACTTGGTACGGCTAAACAGTTGTAATACTGCCAAGGTTTTTGTACTTGTTTTTACTGCTTTATGTGCTTTTTGTTCTTGTTTTGTTAACGCACCACTTCTTTTTTATACTCTGTTCCTATTTTAAAAAGTCAGCTTTAGGTTATTCAACTTAAAAAAAACCTGTAACGGTTAAAAGTGCGTTTTAGATTCGCCCCTAGCTATTAATTATAAAAGTCTGTAATGTGGAGTTTACTGTTTACTGTAAGTTGCACAGCATTTCTAGGACTATAATAGATACTTAGAAAGTTATGTTAGATGAATCAAAACTAATAATTCCTTGTCATTCAATATAGTAAATTAATCAATGATAATATTTCAAATAATATTAAAAGAGTTGTTTTGTTACTCTGATAAAAGCTTCCATAGTTATATAATGTCCCTTTCCTTGATTTAGTCAGGTTATAAAAGAGTAAACCATCCAGTTGGTATTATATTACTTAATGAACTCAATGTGTGATGTTATTTGACAAATATGTTGTTGTAACAGTTACCATAATTAAATTTAAAATTTGTAGATTCCTACAAATTTTAATTTTAATTAGAGAACCGTAAATTTTCAGTTCATGGCTTCAAGAATAAGTAATGTTTTCTAAATGTTTGTCAAATATGGAGTCCCAAAAAGACTCCAGCTTTAAATCTATATTTTTTCTTGGTCTCCGGTGTCAAGGAGCTCTAAAAGTGTCAAGTGACTTATGATCTGCAATAAAAAAACTCATGAGATTGACGTAATTAAGAACTTATTGTTTTTAATATGGAGTCTTGAAGTCAAGGACTCAACTTGCCATCAAGGACTGCAGATTCTAATTAGATTATTCCTCTAACCTAAAAATCCTAATTTTTTCCTCAAAAGTGGACCATTATCTATGTTTGTATTACTGACCGATAGAACAAAAAATATGAATTCACGATTATAAATTTGGTCTATATAGAAATTTAACATACTATAAAATATGAAAAATAACATGCCATTAAATATGATATCAAATATATTAGTTTTCAAGCAAGTTTTTATCTCCTTGCTGGGGTGGTAATGTATCAAAAAAGCAGATAACTATCAAGTCGAACTTTTAACAATTTTATCAGAAATAATTTTTATCAGACCATGATATGATCATGGCATCATTTACGTTCTTGTTTATCACACTATGAGTGCAGTGTTGCTCAATATCAATGGCTACAGCTTGATCTACCATTTCTTTTGTAAAGAACTACTTTTGTAACTGGAATTTTAAAAAATATATTCATTTGAAACATCAAAAACAAAAGTTGTTGACTGTAAAATTAACTTTAAATTAAATGAAAAGCTTTACATTGTTTTTTTTCTTGAATTTGGAAAATGTACGTGAAAAAAGTAATTTAAAAATTAATAAATAAAAGATTTAGTAACACCTTAATCTCATTTTTTACAAAAGGCAGAGAACAATTATCCAGAAGGGTAGTGGATACATTTAGACATCTAATTTATCAAATATATTTGAAAAGGATATTTAGATGGATAAAAATGTTTGCATTTTTTTATATAAATGTGCAAATAACTCAACTAGATTTATTTATTAGATAAGATCATGGCTATTATTTGCAGTTTTGTTAAACATACCATAAGTGCAGTGTTGCACTCATAGTGTGAATATATATATATATATATATATATATATATATATATATATATATATATATATATATATATATATATATATATATATATCAATCCTCAAAATTAGTGTCAGCATCAAGTATATGGCCTATATAATGTAGGATGTGTACCTATATTGTGCAGGATGTAACTCCTGTTATATAAGCAAAACATTTCGTCATCTCAAGACCTGGATACCTGAACATTACAAGAGGGATAAAAAGCCTCATATCTATAAACATCTCCATGCTAATGAAAACTGTTTCATGCAAATAAATGATAAGTATTTTTCTGTGTTAGACTCGGCATCTAACAAATTTGAGCTAAAACTTAAAAAAAGTATGCTTATAGAATGGTTAAAACCTGGTATGAATAAACAGGTTAACCATGTTACATGGTACATTTGTACATTGTACAAATGACACTTTCTGTTTAGCTGCTACAAATTTTTTTTTTTTTGTATATACATATTGCGTATTTCTTTAACCTATTCTTTTGTTATTTCCTATTTCTTGTGTATGACATGATAAACTTTTTAACTGATTTTATTGTATTTTTGTAAATATATTATTATTAGTTTGTACATTAATAATTATATTTTGTATTGTTTTTTTTTTACAACTTGATAGTTATTTGATAGTTATTTTAACAATTTTTAAATATATAAGTTTAACTGAAGGTGACTAGTGTTAGTCAAAACATGTATTGTTTTTTATTAAAAATATGGTTTTAAAAATTAAAAAATTTTTCTTGTTTATGATATATATATATATATATATATATATATATATATATAATATATATATATATATATATATATATATATATATATATATATATATATATATACATATATATATATATACATATATATATATATACATATATATATATATACATATATATATATATATATATATATATATATATATATATGTATATATATATATATATATATATATATATATTATATATATATATATATATATATATATATATATATATATATATATATATATAGTCAAATGTGGATTTATCTGTGTATAAAATATCACTTATGATGTCATACTATAAAAGTCATTTGCACAGGACTTCAGTATATACATCAACTGAAGGGCACAATCTGTGTATGATGGACATTTATTTCAGCAAACTTGCTTGTTTTTTTTTTTTTTTTTTTTTTCATATTACTTTTTTTTTTCTTTGTCTGAAAAACAGTTTGGATTAAATATGGCATTTAAAATATCAAAGCTATATTGAAATACTAAAACTATTACAGTACCAACCTACATCTAAAACTATAACAGTACCAACCAACTTCCGAAAGAATAGCAATAAATGTTTTTTGGTATTCTTGAATTATTTTTGTCGAAATAAAAATATACTGTTGTTATACTGATAAGTATGTAAACTGATGCAATATTGTTTGCGGGCAGAATCTTAGCAATATGTGTGGGTTGGTAAATGTAACTAAAATTTCTGGTACAATTATTAAAAAAAAGATTTAAAAAAAAACTCATTTAAATGTTTTTTAAAATGATTGCTCAAAATAAAAGATTTTAATTTAAAAAAAGGTTTGTTTTTAAATTTTTTTAGTGCAACAACAACTCCAAATTTTAAAGGTTGATATTTGCAAACAATGCAAAAAAAATTTTGAACTTGAAAAAGAAGTTCGCTATTTCGACCAAAAGATTGCCCTTCTTATTAATCATAAAATTACAGTTGATGTAAGTGATTTTTAAAATAAAAGTTAATGTAAGTGTTTTTGAAATATTTTTTTAATTTTGAATTTTTCTCAAATAATAAAAAAAATTTATTATTTGAAAAGGAATTTCCTGATAACATATCATATGGAGAACATAGATTAGGAGCGCTGAAAGATGACTTGAAAAATAGGGTATTTGATTATTTTTTTCTTGTTTATTTTTTTAAAAAAAAATTTGTTGTGTATTTTGTGTTGTTTTATTTTCAATTTTATTTTTTTTAGATTTTTGGCAATTTATTTTTTTTGTTACAAACTGATCCAAGATATCTTGCCAAACTAACACGATCTGTTGCTCCTACAGAAATAGATGGTAAGTTGTATTGATGGTATGTTATTGTTTTTTTTACTATAGATGGGTTTTATTCTGTAAGTGTTTAACATTTTTTTTAGAATTGCTTCAGATTGTTTTGTTTAGTTTATATGGAAACCAATATGAAGCTCGAGAAGAGCATCTTTTGCTGAAAATGTTTGAGGTTTAACTTTTTTCAATTTTTTATTTTGTTTTTAATTTTTTATTAAAGTTTTAAATTATAGTGAATTTTTTGGAATTGTTGAAATAATTAATCGTTTAAATAATATTTTATGTAGTTGATGCTGTTTAATATTTTATGATTACAATTTTATACTGTGTTCAAAATAAAACGTGTTTTATTTCCAGTGTGTGCATGGTATTAGATATTAATTAAATTAATCTTTTTTTGACAGTTACTTTACTAACATCATTTGTGAGTTATCTCATAAATGTTTTTTTTTTAATTTTTTAATTTTTATTTCTTGAACATAATAAATTTTATTTTAAAAAACCTTTAATCTAATCTTTTATTTAATTTGAAGATAATGTTGTTGTTTTTTACCTTATTAAAGAAATTTCCGATCCAAACTTTAAAAAATATTTTTTATTGATTTTGAGGGTTTTTTTAACCATGTTTAAAATAAATACTTAAAACAAATCTTAATTTTTTTTTAAAGATTTTACATGTAGTATTATATCTTATTTAACATTTTCAATATCCCAACTTCAGTTAGCCATTAAAATGGAGTTTGATGAAACAGATGAATTCGGAAGTTTAATGCGTGCAAATACAGCAATTTCTCGTATGATGACAACATACACAAGGTGTTAAAAATATATTAATTGCTTTTTTATAACCTTTTTTTTATATGTTGATTTTTGTTGATTGTTCTAACTATTAGTTATAATGGTGTTGTGTCAACACTGTTATGTTGTTAATGGTGTTGTGTCAACTTTGTTATGGTGTTTTATGATGTTGTGTCAACACTGTTATGTTGTTAATGGTGTTGTGTCAACACTGTTATGTTGTTAATGGTGTTGTGTCAACACTGTTTTGGTGTTAAAATGTTTATGTAAACTTTTGGTATATTTTATGTTTTTATAACTTTTTTTTATTTTAGACGTGGACCTGGTCAAGAATATCTTAAAGAGACTTTACAAGATATTGTTGTTGATGTCAACTCAAACATTGATTTGAATCTAGAAGTCAATCCTGTTAAAGTATATACTGCTATTTACCAGATCATTGATAATGAACAAAATAACATCACAATGGAAAGAGCTTTACGAGATCCAAAAGTTGCCAAAGTTATTAAGTACCGCTTAAAAGGTTTAGAAGATATCACAGAACAATTTTTTGAAGCAATTGTGGCATCATTAGATTATGTACCTTATGGTATACGTTGGTTATGCAAAGCTATTTATCAACTCTGCAGAGTAATGTCTTTTTTTTTTTTGTTTTATCTTATATTGCAATAGCAATGCAAAAAGTTTCGAGTTTAAAATTTTTTATATACTAATATTCTTTAAAGGAGCGTTTTCCTCACATACCGATTGAACAGATTGCTGGTCTGATTGGCGGGTTTTTTTTATTACGATTCATAAATCCAGCTATAGTATCACCGCATAGTAAGCTATTTTATAATTATATCAGGATATTGTTGTTATAAAAAAAATATGTAACTTAAATCTTTTTTTAATCTATTGTTTGTACTATATGCTATTGTTATTATTTAGACTATATGTTATTAAATTCTCAACCTCGACCTGCTATGAGACGCAATTTTATTCTGGTATTAAATTTTAAAGTTACTTATAAAGTTTACAATTGAAATTTTAACTAGTTGATAGATAATACATAAAATAATTTATTTTTTAGATTGCAAAACTTTTGCAGGCCATCAGCAATAAAGGAGCTTCACAGGTGTTAAAAGAAGTTTACATGAAACCACTCCAGTATTTTGTAACCTCTCGTCAAGAAAAACTGCAGAAGTTTTTACATAATTTGTGTGATGTTGATGATTTTCATTCTTATCTTGAAATAGAACAATATTTATCATTACCTAAAGATATGTCAATTAGTATTACACTTAAAGAAATGCATAGATTACATGAACTGCTGTGCAAGTACCAAGATTTTCTGGTATGTATGAATGGATTGTTTTTTGTCTCTGTCGCAGTTTGGTAAAAAGATGTATTTGTTTCATTTCTAAATCGCTTTTTTTCATATGTCATAATACTTTAACATGTTTATTATATCATTATTTTTTTGTATATATGTATAGTTCGTTTTTTGTACATTTTTATCAAGAACTTTAGCCATTATAATTTCAAATTATATATAATAGCAAAAATATTTAGAGTGAACTTAAACATTGGATAAGTATATCTCATACATAAACATTTGATAAGTATATCTCATACATAAACATTTGATAAGTCTCATACATAACAAACAGTCAATTTAAACAAATAAGTTACACTATAGGAGAGTAGTTTTTATATTTCTGTAATTTAACAATTGTTAATGGTAAATTGTTTTAATGTTATTTGTAGATCAATGACGATAATGACAATCTCACAGTGCTTTTACATGAGCTTGGTGAACCCATGTCATCAGAATGTCTTGAGGATGTTACTGTCGATGTAGCACTTTTGAGTAGATGGGATGTTTCATTAAGTTTTAGAGATGAAATGACTGATCCTGATGGAGCTATTGATAATGGAATTAAAAATCTTCGCAAACAGTGTCGTACTTTGCTCATAAAGTTGCTTACTAAGGTATTCTTATATAAATTTATTGTAATTAAATTTACCTTCCCAAAAAACATATATGCATACATACATATATACATACATTCATACATGGATAGGTACATACATTAATGTATTTATATATTGTTGAGTTTAGGCTCCATATCTTATGAAAGAACTTAATATGCGTGATGTAATTTCTCGTGGATTAGCAACCGATAATGAAGAAGTAATAAGGCTCGCAAGCTTTGCCATGACATGTTTGAGTGAACTTCAAGACAATGACAAATTGTATTGCGAAGAAGATTTTTTAAGAAGTGTAAAAGAAGTAAATTTTTAGTTGTGATTAAGATGAAAATTAAATGAAACAAAATAAATAATAAATAAAAAAGTTAAATGTTAAATTTGATTTTTTGTAATTACAATTTCATTTGAATAAAAGAATAAATAATAATCATAAAAAATGATTAAAATGTAAAAGTAATTAAAGACAATTATTAATTAAATTAAAACAAAACAATAAAATTTTATATGCTATACTTATTTAAAACTATTTTTAACTACAGTTTGTTTTAAAGCAAGAGCATCATTCAGATCGCATGTTGAGAGAACTGAAGGGGCTTAAAAATGTTAAAGAAGTATGATAATTCACATTTATATAGATGTTTTTTTTGTTGTTGTTGTTGCTGTTGTTATGCATTATATTAAAATAATTTTTTAAATTGAGCTTAACTTTTTAAGTTTTTTTTTTTTTAGTCATTAGAATGGCATGGGGAATTTCTAACCCAACAGTTGGATGCATATAAAGGTAAATTACAATTAAGTTAAATTGCATAAATTAAAGTTAAGTTGATAAATGAATTTAAGTAATTTATGTGGATTTAATTTGGATTTGTTAACAAAATTATTTAGAATACCTGAGTGCTGTAAGAAACAAAGCTGCTCATAGGGTGAGAATAAATTTTGAGGTTTTTTTGGATGCTTTTATAAATTATAATTATGTTTATAAATTATGTTTTGAATTGTTTATAGGATGGAGAAATAACTAATGGAAATAAAGGCAAGTTAAATTTAGGTCCATTAGAGTTTTCTTTTACTCAACTTGAAAAAGAAGGGGTTATCCTGGAAAGTCGATCTATCTCTGCCAAAAGGTAATTTGCGTCATATTTAATAAAATATATTTATATAAATTATATATGTGCATGTTTATGTGTGTGCGTGCGTGTATATATGCATATATATATATATATATATAAATATATATAATATATATATATATATATATATATATATATATATATATATATATATATATATATATATATATATATATATATATATATATATATATATATATATATATATATATATAATATATATATATATATATATGGAATCAAATCAGCATTTTAAAACATATAGTGTGATTATAAAAAACATATATTAGAATAATGCTGACTTAAATTCGCTAAAGTGCGTGTGTGTGCTTGTGCATATATATATAAGAGGATTTTGTTTTTTATTTTAAAGTTTTTATTTCACTAAAAATTTAACGCTAGCTTTTTATACTTTGTTATGATAGAAAGCAAAATATTAACTTCATTGTTCTTTGCACGGAGCCTGGAATTTATAGAATTACATTGAGATATAAAAGTAAGAATTATTTTTAACATATTTTTACCAACTTGTATGAGGATAAACTTTTTTTTTACCAGCTTGTATGAGAATAAACTTCTTTACCAACTATTTTGCTCACTTTGATTCTTCCATGGCTCAGCAAGTTACAACATTCGTTTTTTTTTTTGTTTTTAAACTAATTGTGCCCTTCTCTTAACCTAATATTCTCAATCATGAACTTTAGCAAACAAGACCACTTTGTTGAGAAGACAAGTTGAGTGAACTTTATACTTATCGCTTACAAACCAAACATTAAACCACTACTACAGTAACACTATACCATTACTATGAAAGCAAACACTATACCATTACTACGAAAGCAAACACTATACCACTACTATAAAAACAAACATTATACTACTACCACAGAATGCTATCACTATACCACTATCATTGAAAAGTATTAAGCACTGGCATTATCACATTGGCAGTTTTCAGAAAAGCGATTTTTTTCGATTATGGGGGTAAAAAGGGATAAAAAATTGCATCAAATTGCTAATAATTTTTTGATAAAAATTAACATTCAGTAAATCCCCCAGCAATTCTCTTTATAAAAATGATAGCATAGTGGTTACCTAACTAAATACTGCATTCTTAACTAAGTGTTCCTAATTTCTTATCTAAACATCAAAATTTACTGTGTTACCAAAATTAACAGAATTGCGATAATGCCAGTATTTAAAAAGTATAAGAAAAAATATCAATAAATGGGCAGTCTATAAAAGTCTATCTAGTTTTTATTTTATTTTGAAAAACATTGAAGCTACAAACAAATTTAAAATAAACTTTAGCACCTTGTTGATTTTTATTATAAATTTTGTTATATATTATTTTTATTTTGATAGTATTCAAATTAAAGCAGACAGTTTTAAAGTATGCATTTAATTTCTGTATTTTTATTCTATAAAGTACAAATATACTGTATTTATACTGTGTTTATACTCTATAGCGTGCAAAATTCACAAATTATTTATGGAATTAAAAGAAAATCGAAATTAATCGAAAAACTCAACAACAAATTAAAAAAGAAATTTTTTTTTAAATAAGATGCCAAAAAGCATTTTTTCAGGAATTGCAACATCTTCTTTTCGTGTTTGGTCTAAATAAAAACTGTTTAAACATTTTTAAATTTATTGAATAAAAAATGTTTTTCCTTATTTGAAATTAGTTTTTTTTTTTCTGACAGTAACGATATCAGAAAAACTACATTAGTATTTGACAAAGTTGAGAAAATCATTTTATAAAAAAAAATATTAGGATAATCAAAATTAGTTTTTAAGTGTTGCTTCTGAAAATATTTTATATAAATATATTTAATAAAATATCTCCAAAAAGATTTTTTATTTTTTTACTAAAATTAATACAAACTGAACCAAATCAATAAAAAAAAAGTCTAAATCAAACCGATGATTACACATTTTTATATCAAATCGAAAAAAAAAACATAACAAAACCCCTGCTGCTTTGACTTAATACAAAGCACTCGTGCACCTAAAGCATACCCATGCACTTATGCACCCAAAACGTAGTATGACATGCAGATTGTTGATTACTAATGTTAATTTATTAAAAGTAATTGTTAGAAATCATTGATGAATATTAAGTTTTTTTTTTAAAGCGCCTATTGCTGGTCAACCAGCCGTGATGGATATGGATCTACATCTAGAGGAATTACTTGAATACCAACATTTTAGAGATCCGGTAACTTTATCAACTTTTTTTTAACATAAATCTCAATTTAGTAATTTAATGATAATAATACAATGATTATCGTATTGTTATGATATATTATAATGTTGTATGATGGGTAATGATATTTTTTCAATCTATTTTTTACAGGTTTTAAATTTGAATGAGTTTGTTGTTCTTGATGTGCGACATACTCTCTCTTTCCTCCATAAACATTTTCGGCCTAAAAAATTATGACTAACCGCCGGAACATTGAACACTCAATTTAAATCACTGCGTCGTTCTTTCAGAAGGTAGTTGTAAATGCTATGTTTGGGTGGAAGGCGTCAAAAATCAGCAGATGATGTTTGTTCTTTGATTAAAGTAATTATCACGTTTGCTTAAAATATAAGCAGTTTGACATCCAGCTGTCGTTTACCCTAAAAACATAATGAATTATGTACTAAACGACTTTTAATTTTATCTTCTGGAATGATAAATCGAAATTGGTCTAACAAAATGACAAACGCAAAATCGAGTTCTTAGAGAACCCAAAACACTTTTTTTTTTTTTCAAATAAAAAACACATTGTAAATAATTCCTAATTATTTGTTATTTCCTGTATTTTATTAAAAAAAAGTATTTATTTTATTTTCTGTAAATAAGGTTTATTTTTGTTCATCGATATTTTGTATATCTAATTCTAGAATAATTTTTACTTAATTCTAGAAATTATGTTAAATATCAGTGTTTTAATGCAATAAGTTACAATTTGTAAATATTTTGTTTATATTTTTTCATATTTTGTTGTTGTTTTAATTAGAGTTGTTTTGTTCCAATACCTTGTATATTTTTTAAGAATAATTTTAAAATCTTTTGAATTATATAAAAATCTTTGGAAATATATTATTAAAAACTTTGGAAATATAATATAAAGTTCTTGGTGCAGATTAAAATTAAATTATTAATTGACTTAATGTGAAATGCTTTTTTTTTTCCGAGATTTTTTTGTTGAATAACTTTTGAATTCCTGGGACTCCGCTTTTTTTTTTTCTTTTTTTTTTTTTGCTTCGACAACAAAAAAAAAATATGTGGTTGGGAGGTATTCACGTAAAAGATGAAAGCAAAGTCTCCACTTTTATTAAACTACAAAATTAAATATGAGTTTATCTAATATTTAGCAAGTTTGATTTATTGATTTTTTCAATTGATTGATTTTTTTCAAAACACATTGATTTTTTCAAAACACAGTTTCCCCTCTATCCAATGGAGTATTAAAATATTTTTGACAGGGAATAGTAGTGGTAATCAAGGACCATTTTAATGGGTAAATAGGCCACCTAAGAAGCTATTTAAGTTCCAAGAGAATAATGTATTTACTAGTTTTGGATTGTTATTTTTTTAGAGCCTGCGTAAAAACCATTGCACAATATGTTAAGCCAGACGTGCTTTTATGTTCTTGTTTAGCAACTGTCTGCTCATTATGTAATATTTAAACATGATTAAAACAATTTTTCTTTTTATTATATCTGGATGGGTTTATTTGTCTAGCGTGTTGCCTCGTTGTTGGTGGCTCGGTTCCTCGCAGTAACTGTTTTATTTTTAATTATGTTTGACTGTTTTTTATTTCTTTAATTGCAAAATAAAGGTGCACATATTAAGGAATCATTACGGTTGGGCGAAATGAAAAACTAAAAAAAAAACCCCCAAAAAACTATTAAACGTAATTCCGCCATTAATTGACAGATGATTTATTATTATTATTATTATTTTTTTCTTAGTAATTTGTTAATTTTTGCAATACAACTTTAATAATTTTTATTTCACTCAAGCTATAAAGAATTTAGCTTAAGTGTCGCAATAAATTTTTTTCTCGCGTGCTACTTTAATTTTTCTGCAAATTTTATTGTTTTAAATTCGCTACAAAGAATAAAAGTGTAGATTTTTCAATATGACTAATTTACAGGGGTTTAGATTTTGACATTAAAAATTTCAAAATAATTTTTTGGACCGCTGTCAGAATGATTTCAAAGCAATTTTTACGTTTAAAATTTGTTACCTATTCATAACAAAATAGGATACAATAACGCCGTATTAGCTTTAATAATTGAGTATTATTTAATTAGAGCCTTAAAGAATAAAAATCAATATCTCATTAAAATGCAATTTATCTTACAAAAAAAATGTTACGCTTTGACGCCGATTATATAAGATCCGACAAATACAAAAACACTTCGGCGCCCCAAAAATAAATTGTCTATTAAATATTTATGGTAATTAATAGGTTTCACTTATTAAATAAATCAATACCATTTAAGTTATTTTTTAACGTTTTTGTTTATATCTTTAAGTAAAATTATATGTAAAGCAAATTAAATCAGTTCAGAAGCGTCTCTAATGTTTTGTTTGTTTTAAAAATTGTGTGTATCGCAGAGTGCGATACTCACAAAATATTCCGGTAAGTAAAATATTACAACGTACAATATCTTACTTCCAACTACAAAGATAAAATTTAGTTTAACAAATTTCGTAAAGTTTTTAACTATCAATAAAATTTGAATTTAAAAACAGAATATTTAAAATGAAAGTATTATAAATGCATACATTTTACAACGTAATTTAAAACTCATTATGAAGCAAATTTGAATTTTTTAAACACAATTTATTTAAAATAAAATGCTATAGTTATTCAATACTAACAAAATATTGTTCGCGTAGTCGAAGGTTTTAACAAGGTCATTCTCAAAAAGTATTGATTTTAAGATAATTAACTGCTACATTACTAAGCTGTTAATTTCCTGAACAATTGCCAACTATGTGTTCATCAAAAAAAAGTCATCAATGTAATTTTACTTTATTTTTAAATTTTAAGATAAAAAAAGATTCTTTATTGAAGAATTTTTTAAAAATCCGGAAAAAATAATTTAATAGTTGTTGCTGTTTTTGATCAAAAATGTTTTTTCATTCACATTTTACAATCTATAAATCAGGGCCTTCGAGAAGGAAGGGACAAACGGGGCAAATTGACCCGGGTGTCAAGATTAAAGGGCGCCTAGCAATCCATTGTTTTTATTACTATTATTTTTTTTTAGTGACGGTGAGTGAAATCTGCGAAGAGTTGCGATGTGAAATCTGTTTAGTGTTTATATTTAAGGTTGAAACTTTAGTATTCGAAATAAAAGTGCACATGAAAAAAAATTTAAATCTTAAATTGTTTTGTTATAATTAATTATAAACTATTTTTACAAAAAAATAGGATTTCGTCGCAATTGCAAAAAAAAAAGTTCCGTCTTTTATAATTTTTTGGTAGGGGGGAGGGAGGTTGAAGGAATGTTGAACTATTTTTTATTTTGTACCGCATTTGCGTATTTCAATTCGTATTGCAATTTCCTTAAAAAAAAGTCCTTAATTTCTAAGATAATTTAGGACTTTCAGATTCTGGTGGAGGGGGGGGAGGTGCATTCCCCACCCCCAGGATTTGTCACTGACCTTGTCTCTACCAGGACCAGGCCATTTATAAAGTGCTTGAATTTTTGCATTGGGTTTAAAGTAGACGAAATGTTGGCTTTAAAGCCAAATGGAAAAGCTTTATCTGGACCGCTAGTATTCAAAACTGAACTCACTACTAAAAAAAAAAGCTCTTTCACGTTGAGAGATCAAACATAGTCCATTTTCACGACAGCCAAACAAAAGAATTCGAAGTGAAAATTGCAGCTACTCAATTAAATCTTTGAGAAGAAACGTCTTTACCGTATACTTGCATCATGCTCCGAATTTTCAACAATATTCTTGTGTCAGTTGCTGAGGGTAAATGATCGTTTAGTAAATTTAAAATCATAAATTTCCTTTGATCATGACCCAGGATCACGTTACTGATCTTTTGATTATTTCGATTAGAGAAGATTTGCTTCAATAGATGAGCTATCAAAATTTCGAAAAAAGCTCGAAAAGTTCATTTTTAAACGCCTTATTTATCTTTTTCAAAGATTTTGTTTATTGACTTTTCGTTTATTGGTTTTTAAACTAATAATCTGAATATGTCAGTGTTGATTAATGAACAGATTCTCAATCCAGAGAATTAAACGTAACGCAGAAATACAATGTGTTAAATCAGAAATAAATATTTACTGCGTACAACTTTAGGTTTTGTAATTTCTTGGTTTAAAATATGGGCGTCGTTCTTGATTTTTGACCCAGGCGCTATTGACGCTCTTGAATCCTTTGCTATATATATATATATATATATATATATATATATATATATATATATATATATATATATATATATATATATATATATATATATATATACATACAATATATATATATATACAAGACATATATATATATATATATATATATATATATATATATATATATATATATATATATATATATATATATATATATATATATATATATATATATATATATAGCAAAGGATTCAAGAGCGTCAATAGCGCTCTTGATATATATATATATATATATATATATATGCTTGTATATATATATGTATATGCTTGTATATATATATATATATATATATATATATATATATATATATATATATATATATATATATATATATATATATATATATATATACAATATATATATATATATACAATATATATATATATATATATATATATATATATATATATATATATATATATATATATATATATATATATATATATATATATACAATATATATATATATATATATATATATATATATATATTATATATATATACAAGACATATATATATATACAAGACATATATATATATATATATATATATATATATATATATATATATATATATATATATATATATATAATATATATATATATATATAATATGTATATATTATATATAATATGTATATATTATATATATTATATATATATTATATATATATATATATATATATATATATATATATATATATATATATATATATATATATATATATATATATATATATATACAAGACAAAACATCTTTTAAATAATTTATGTTTAAAAAATTTATACTTTTCATTTATACATAGTCATATTAACTATTGTAATATTGCCTGGGCAAACAATCATTTATCTTTCCTAAAAATTATTTATACAAAACAAAAGCAAGCAAGTAGATTAGTTTTGGGCGCAAGTAGATACGAAAGTGCCGAGCCGTTACTCAAGGAAATAAATGCTCTAAATGTATACAAACTAAATATATACCATAACTTGTTATTTATGTTTAAACTTCAAAATGAAATGATTCCAAAATATTTTTTTAACACTCGAATTAATCATAAATATGAAACAAGACATTCAATGAGTAATTACTACATCGCACTAACATCACTCAAAAAATCTGACTTCTCGACTATATGCCGGGGACCACGCTTGTGGAATTCGGTTCTTGACGAAAATATGAAAAAAATAAAATTTATTGCTACATTTAAAAGAACTATAAAAAAACACTTACTAAATTTAAACATTACGTACATTCTCTCATTTTTTTTAAAAAAAATTTAAATAATTTTGTATTTTTAATTTTTTATGTACTTTATTTAATTTTAATATTGTATTGAATATGTATATGCATATGAAGCGGATTAAATTTTTTTTTTTTTTTGTTTATTGTCTTTAATATGTATACGAATATGTTCAGATTTGTAATTTTTTATTTGTTATTTTATATTTTAACTTTATCTTAAATTTCTTCTTTTTTTAACTTTAAGTTCTTTTTTTAACTTTAAGTTCTTTTTTTAACTTTAAGTTATATTTTGATGCATAGTATAAGCTTAATGTACATGTTGTTAATAGTTAGGTAATTTTTGCCGCTTTTAACTTAAACAGGGTCACTGTGCGACATCCGTAAAACGTATTACGGACGTTCTATGCTCGCTGGGAAACATAGGCTTAATCTTTCTAATCCTTCACTTTATGTAAAAAGCTCTTTATTTTATGACGCATAAAGTCTTGTTGATAAAGGAAATGAGGTGATGCATATTGTTCCTTAAAGTTATTATTATTATTGGCTGAGTTTAAGATGCGGTTGGGTAATAGAAACACATGCACCTGTTTCTGTTGATTGAGGTGGGGGAGGGAACAGACAGCTCACTGTTATGTAAAAATGTAAAAACTACGAGGGTAGGATGATAGGATACAATATATTTAACCAAATTTGTGTAGATTTTTTTATAACTTAAAGTATCTATTATCTAAAAGTAACATATATCGTGATATTTAGTCGGCTCTTCATATTCTTGGGGTGGCAAAGGCCATTGAATTTCGAGTTCCACGCTTTCAGAAGTAGTAGTAGTAGTAGTAGTAGTAGCTATAAATTTGGCTCAACGTAGTAGCTATAAATGCCAGTGAAAACTTTTGAAGCCAGTGAAAACTTTTGAAGGATCTAGTTGATATTTATTATGAAATAATCTAAAAATATAAAACAGGTTTATACTTAAAATTAGCAAGTAATATTTTATTATTATATACCAATTTTTTTTTTTAACTATTAAAAAAAATATTTTTACTTTAAAAGCAATGTCTCCACTGAATTCAGACTTCTTGAAATAAATAAGGAACAGAATAACATAAACAAAAATATTGTGTTATTGGTGAGTAATTACAAAACTATTTTTAAAAAGTTTTGATATTTTACTAAATCTTTTGAAGTAATGGAAATGGTTGATAAGAAAAGTTCTAAACTAATGTCTTTCGGTTAACGTATGAAAAGCAGTGCAAAAGCAAAATTAAAGTTTTTATGTTGCTATACAACATTAAAAAGAAGTTAACAACCTAGTTGGTTTTATAAGAGAAGTTTATATACCTAGGGTCTCCTTGTACCTATGGCCACTCTTCATTATATGAAAACTATAAAGTTCTAAGTATTGTTTTCAGTTAGGTGATTACTTAACACAATTTTTATTTTTTGATTCTATTTTGATTTTAATGAGCGTTATCATGTTAAGTTATAATGGGAAAACGCTTTTTGATTGTCTTTTTTGATTTGTCTATTTTTTGATTGTTTACATGTCTTAAAAACGAAACGAACTATACTATCACAGCAAACAGTTCAGGAGTCCGGAGTCATAGCATGCCATGACATGAGAAATCAGCTGACAGGTGAAAGCACACAGACAGAATTTCGTTGACAAGTGTCATTTTGCAGCGGACAAAACAAGCGCAACTTTTTTGGTTTGTTTCATTTTCTTAAGTCTGGTTCGTGTCAACGTCACGGAAGTTTTTTAATCATTAAAGGAAGTATCCAGAAGTTTCCAATAGCATGCAGAAGCTTCCAGAAGTTTCCAGAAGAAGCATCTGGAAGCATCCAGTAGCATCCAGAAATATCCAGATACATTCAGAAGCATCCAGACGCATCCAGAAGCTTCCAGAAGCATCGAAAAGAAGCATCTAGAATCTTCCAGAACAGGTTCACACAGGTTCATTTTACTACATTAGAGACATGTAAATTGACATGTAATTCAATCAGTATATGGAAGTCAATCAGTCAGTATTATCAAGACATTTTATCGAAGCGAGTTTTATCAAAGTGTTTTATCGAAGAACATCAATACAAGAAGTGAAATACAACAAGTGTTTCATTACATCAATACAGTCCACATCCAACCAAGACGTTGAGTTCCACAGAGCATTATTGTATCATCACAAGGTAAATGTAACACGGTAAGCCTTGAGAAGCGTGATTATTTATTTTTATTATTTATATGACTTCGAGTGCAAAAATGGTTCTCGACAGTCTTGGATTGGAACTAAGAAAGAAAACTATTGGCGATTACGTAAGTGGAATGTCACAAAAAAGTATTTGTGACAAATATCGCGTGAAAAAATGGACCGTATCAAGACTATGTTCCAAATATCGTTCTACGGGGAAGTTGGCAGCAGATAACAAAGGTGGAAGACCGCGTTCCACCACTTTTAGAGAGGACTCTATGATCGTCAGATCCGTCAAGAAGGATCCCTGGATATCATCAGTCGAGATACAAAAGCAATTAGAGCTGCCTGTATCGGACCGAACAATCAGACGACGTGCTGTTGAAGCCGGATTGTTTTCTCAACGCCCTGCAAAGAAACCGCTGATTTCACTAAAAAACCAGAAGAAAAGACTCCTGTTTGCTACATCTCATATTGACTGGAATGTGCAGAAATGGCGAACTGTCCTGTTCAGTGATGAATCGAAGTTCAACATCATTGGGAGCGATGGCAGTTGCTGTGTACATCGACCGGAAAACGCCTCGATTTACGTTACTGCCATAAGACCGTGAAGCATGGTGGAGGCAATGTAATGGTCTGGGGTTGTTTTTCTGCTAACGATCTAGGACCAATACATCGAAACGATGGAATAATGGACCGTTTCATGTATAAAAATATCCTGAAAAATGTTATGTTACTTCATCCTGAATGGAATATGCCAATAAAATGGGTTTTTCAGCAAGACAACGATCCGAAACACATTGCAAAAGTAGTCAAGCAGTGGTTTCAAGTCATTTACCTATCGGAGATGGATTGGCCGCCTCAATCTCCGGATCTCAACCATATCGAGAACCTGTGGGAGATCGTCAACCGCAGAATTAATTGTGAAGGTGTTCGTAATAAGGATCAACTGTTTAAATAAATCCAAAAGGCCTGGGCAGCGATTCCACAAAGTT
Organism: Hydra vulgaris; assembly: GCF_038396675.1. Classification (NCBI taxonomy): domain Eukaryota; kingdom Metazoa; phylum Cnidaria; class Hydrozoa; order Anthoathecata; family Hydridae; genus Hydra; species Hydra vulgaris. The sequence continues at coordinate 64,324,002 of NC_088920.1, read as the reverse complement.
TCATTGATCACCTGATCGAATCTATGCCTCGAAAATGCAAGGCTGTGATCGACAACAAAGGATTCGCCACGAAATATTGATAGCGAAATACAGCTTGGTCAACATTTTGTCGAATTGCACTTGTTTTGTCTAGAAGGAAGTCAACTTTTTTTAATACTTTTGATTAATTTATTAATTTTCGTGTACAAATAATGAACTTTGTGATAAATAAAACTTGAAGAACTTTGTCTCTAAACAGTTACATAGTTATTTCTCTAAATTGAAAAAATGCAGCACTTTTATATAAAGAAACTAAATTAGCATTATTTGGTTGCACTCGTTTTGTCCGATACTGTATATATATATATATATATATATATATATATATATATATATATATATATATATATATATATATATATATATATATATATATATATATATATATATATATATATATATATATAGGCAAGACTACCATAGTTGGTAGTCTTGCCAAGTCGTAGTTGGTATTATTATAAATTTAAACTTATTTTTTCACAACCCTGGTTAGAATGCTGACTATAAATATATATATATTTATAAATATATATATATTTAATTATAAAAATCTTTTCTCTATTTTTGAGCAGATTTTGATTAAAAGTGCTTTTAACTCTTGTATTTTTTTTTCATTTTCACCACAAATTTACAAGAATCTTAAATTAATTCAAATTTTGGCAATTTTAACAATTAAAAATATTCAATACGGTTATCTCAATCATGTAAGATGCGCTGTAATGACCATTGAAAGAAAAAAAGAAAAAAAATCAACAAATAATTTAATTTGTGAAACCCCATGACGTCGCGGTGTTAAAAAAAGTTTTAGATAAATGTGTTTAAATTTAAAACAGTTTTAAAAGAATAATATTCCTTCAAGTATCCGAATATATTATTACAAATTGACTGAAAAAGCAGACGCATTTTATCAGTATTAGATTTATGGATATTTTATCATGCTGCGGCGCAACCTTTCTGAGCCCATAGCCTAAAATTAATAAAGCTATTAGGTTTTTTTTAACGTTTTATTATTTCTACGAGATTTCTGATAATAAGAGATATCTAATTAAAAACATTTTATATTACCTAATGGTGTTATAAGTTTTTTTTAAGAAATAAATAAACTTTTTTTTTTAAGATTTAAATCAGTTTCAAGAGAAACGACGCAAGTCCGATTTTTTTTGTTTAGAGAGGATAAATTTTCATCAAGCCAAAATGTCATCATGTTATCGATATAAAACTAAACTATAATAACTGAAATAAATAACAAATAAAGAAAAAATTATTTTTTGTTTTTGATTTGACTTTAGTTAGTGCGCATTGTGGAATGAAATTTATTTATGATAAAATTATTTTCTCATTAAAAAAAAAGGACTGTTTCTCTAATTATTGATTTATAGAATTATATAGATAATTAAATCTAAAGTATATATCAATATATTATGAAATTAATAAAATAAATAGGTCAAATAAACTCATGTAACGATGGTATCAATATATTTTCAAATTAATTATGTAAATAGGTCAAATAAACTTGTATAACGAGGTTATAAATATATTTTCAAATTAATTATGTAAATAGGTCAAATAAACTTGTATAACGAGGTTATAAATATATTTTCAAATTAATTATGTAAATAGGTCAAATAAACTTGTATAACGAGGTTATAAATATATTTTCAAATTAATCATGTAAATAGGTCAAATAAACTTGTACAACGAGGTTATAAATATATTTTCAAATTAATTATGTAAATAGGTCAAATAAACTTGTATAACGAGGTTATAAATATATTTTCAAATTAATCATGTAAATAGGTCAAATAAACTTGTACAACGAGGTTATAAATATATTTTCAAATTAGTTAAATAAAACTCAAATAAAAATAATCAAATAAACACAATAAAAATAACTCAAGTAAACTCATATAAAAAAGCATCCATTGCAAAGCTTTGCAATGGATGCTTTTAAAGGAGGAAAAATATTTTTAAAAATATTAAATTTCTATGATGATCTTTTTAATTGAATGTCTTCGACTCTTCATCTAAAAATAACAGGTTTGTGTTGCATGAAGATAAGGGGTCGTCAATAAAGTAGGTACGCTTTTTTTTTGACCCCCCCCTTTCCACATTTTGCCATACGCTTTTTTGAATACCCTCTACCTCCCTAAAAGTACCTACGCTTTTAACCTACCAACCCAACATTTTATGATATTTTTTTAATTTAGAGTCTCCATACTTCTATAATTGACCTCCTGCTCCCCAATCTTACATACGCCATTTGCAGACCCCCTCTTCCTATCCGAGTGTACGTACTTTACGGACGATCCCTAAGTAGATTTATTCTGTTTATCGCCATTTTAGAATAATTACTGTCCTTTGTTTCTTTTTCTTTGTCTTTCGATCTTTTTTTACAGGTAATATAGCAACATTTGGTGTAATTTAAGTTAATAGATAATAAAAAATTATTAAAGAAGATTAATAAAAAAGTAAAACCACCATTGATTGCCTTACAAAAGATAATACGTCAAACATCAAAGCACAAGACAGCAATAAACTTATAAAAATAAACAACATTAAGAGATCGAAAATGAATCAAGACAATATAACTTAAGAACAGATGGTGTTCTTTAGTTCTTAGGATTAAAAATGTGAAAACTGAAAAATAGGACAGGCAAAGTAGAATACAAAAAACATATAAAAACAGTGCTAAAACTTCTGGATTTCAAAAATAAGATTGTAACTCTCAAGAACTCCTTCAAGTTAAATAGTAAAAACAAGTTCATATAAGAAGACTATTATATGGAAACGAAGTTAATACGAAAAGCATACATAAACAAATGAAAATCGAAAAGTAAGATATTGTTTTCTTAAAGCCGTTTGATTAATTTTAGGACAATTTCAAATTTCAAGTAACTTATCATGGCTTTAATAAGCCATAATGAGATGATGGGTGGAAGTCAAGAGGTTGATGAGTTTATATGCCGTGGTGCAGTGGTTAGAGCGTTTGCTTTATAAGCAAGAGATCCAAGGTTCAAAACCGTTTGGTCTTCTTGGGGTACCGACAAACAAAACAAAACAAAACAAAAAAAAAAACAAAAAAAAACAAAACAAAACAAAAAAAAAAAATTGAAAAAAAAATTGAAAAAAAAAAGATTTTGAAACTCTTTATTTTTTGATGAAAAACTAAGACATTAGTTATTTTTACAATATTAACAAAAAATGATTTTATTTTATATTTATTTATAATGCCCAGGTAAATTAGAATGGCTTTTATAAACAATGTTTGTAGTAAGATTTGGTCACAATAACATTTTTTACGTTAGTATTAGAAACATAATTTGCAATTATGAAAAACTTTAAAATTTAGTTGGAGCATCAAAAAGCACGATGCTCCGAGTAAATTTTTCGGCCATATTCAAAATCGAGCCACAAAATACAGCTCTACCATAAATCGTCTGCTCTACACTCAGCGACTATCAAGACTAAACCTATATAACGCTAACCAAACGACTAGCATGAGAAGATCTTTTGGGCAATACAAAATTAACAACAAAATTGAGATAGTTGACTTTCGCGGTCACTAACTCATTGTCTTTAAAGTACAGTTTTCAAGTTTGCAGACGCACTTAACAACTCAAAGCACAACTTGCCTAAAACGAAATATCTTCAAAGACGAAGTATTACAACACCTTAACAATAATTTAAAAGCTAAAGACTGCAATTTCATCACAGAGAGGCTCGGCGTGCCGCTCTTTATCATCATTTGAAGTTTTGCGTTTTCGAATGGCTGATGATCAAAAAAATTAAGATAGTGTGAGCTACCATCTATTGTAACCGTTATAACAACCAATGCCGAACAACTCGTTGTAAATATGTGAAATATCTGAGTTAGTGTTACTTGAGTTCCGTGGTTCAAACCCCACCTCTGGGCAAAGAATGAGTAAGTAATTCAACTGAAATTGTTGAACTACTTACACATACCAGCAAATGGTATCAACCTTGTCCAGCTCTACTTAAACCATTCAAAGTTTTTTACAAAAAGCAGCCAAGGGTATGATTTTTAATAATCTAGGAGTTTTAAAAAATAAGGCCAACTTTACAGGGCTTTTAAACAAGGTTTAAGCAAGGTTTAAACAAGGTTTAAACCACGTTTCAGAAACCTTAAAAAAGTATGATAAGATTCAATCTGGTTTTTAATCATGTGGAATCTTTCCGTATTCTTCAGTTAATTCGTCTGAAACTTACTTGCCAAATTATGTGTGTTCTGCAGACAAGTTAGTGACCAGACCTCTTTGATCAAATAAAAGCAAATGATACATATTATTTTTATTGCTTTATATTATTTTGATGCTTACGGTTTTATCACAAAGCACCGCGGTATTAAACCAAGAACTTTGCAACTCTTTTCTTACTTATGATGCATATATAGCCAGAGCCGGCATCGAACCACGGGCATCAAGTTCTTTTTTTACATTATGTACAAGTCGTGATTTACATGTAATATAAACATATAAACTTGGAATCTGGAAGAAGATCATATCGATCTTGTCGGCAGAACCATAAAAAAATTTCAATATAAATTAATACAGTTTAATAATAATCCAAAACATTTCAAAATACAAAATAATAATCCAAAACATTTCAAATAATAAATGGTTAAAATAATATCTCAAAAATATTTAAACATATTATCCTTTGAAAAAATAATATTCTTTAACTTGCTTTTAAAAACAGAAAAAGAGATAGATGAATCTAAATTAGGCTGGATAGTTTTATTCCAGAGATAAGGTGCTTGATAATCTATACAAAATTGATTAAACTTTGTTTGACAAAAGGGTTCCTTTAAATAGTTATTTAATTCGCAAACTATATTTATTCTTTACATTAAAGGTAAATAGATCTTTAAAAACATGTAATAAAGAGTTGTTCATACAAGAAAACGTAAAACATAAAGTATTATACAAGTTAAGTTCATAAGTTCTGGTTTCAGAACTCTGACCACTACACTACGGCTGTTACATAAGTAATCATAAATATATAGGTAACACGATGAAAAAAAGTTTTTCATGATTTTAAATATTTCTTCTTTCTCGTGGGTTGTTATTTAAGATGAATGTATTATTCTTCCTTCTCAAAAGTTGTTACTTAAGATGAACAAAGTTTTTATTTATCAATATCCATTTTTTTGGCTGTTTCTCTTTATTGGTTTAGGGATTAGCATTGGGGAAGCTTTCTGAGAACACTTTAGAGAAATATCTGGCGGGAGCTTTGGCGGAAGTTTCGGTGAACGTTTTGGCGAAAGACTCGGTGTGCGGTTTAGCTAAAGTTTTAAACTTTCAATACGTAAGCTAGCTTTTTTTGTTGCCACTAGGCATTTTTTTATAAAAACACTCTGTATTTTTTCTTTTTATTGTCACTTTGTATTTTTATTATCGTTTTGTACCTTTTTTTTTTAAATATCATTTTGTATTTTTTTTGTAATTTTTATTACTAACGTAATAGGTTATGATAGCATTACTAAGTACGTTTTGCGACACCATAAAAGTTACTTTAGACTCTGCAGATTGATAACTGATTGATCATCGTACAACTTGTTTTGCAGTTTCAACACCGACAGATTCAGTTTTTGTAAATCTTTTGTCTTAAATTAAGAATTCGTTTTACCCATGATATAGAAAATGCGATATTTTGTTGTATGGAAATAAAATTTTGGAAAAGCAAAAAGAGTAAAATAGGAAGATACATGAGGCTCAATTCAAAAAAAGCAACAAAAAAAGCTTAAAATGAAATGGAAAAAGAAGTGCCTGAATTGAATAAAAAAAAAATTAAACAAAAATAATAGCATAAAATATTTTGGTGTAAAAATGTTAAAAAACAATGTGTAACTTGATTATATTGTTATGAATAGTTTTTATTTACTTTATATAATTGTTAAAATTTTAGATTTTACTCCACTATTTTATTAATGTGAACATTTTATGTAAACCTTTGAAGACGGCATGATTGATTATTATATTGGCATTAGTTATCAATATTGAAACATAATTTATGTTAAAATTTTTTTTATTATTAAAAATGTACCAACATGTATACAGTTTTTGATCTCGCCTATAGCCAATGCGGTGCCTGACATATCCTGAAAACATTTTTTACAAGTTTAGGAATCCAGTGCATGCAAGTTTTTTTTGATGAATGTTTTGTATTAGTAAAATCGTTTGCCTGAGATATTTAAAACTTGTTATAAAACGTTAAAAAAAAAAAAATCTATTTCTGTAAAACAGAAATAAATGTTGGTTGACAATTAAACGATAAGTAAAATACTTTTTGTTTCATCGTTAACCAACTAATTTGTACAGTTAAAAAAAAAAAATTACTTAATTCTTAGTTATTCGCCTAATATTTAAATATTTTAAAATGCTAACTCAAAATTATTGGTTTGTTTTTTATATTGGCTGGAATTAAGTTCATTTTACACACGCCTGGCTGAAATTTGGTCATTGTGGCTATAATACTTTTTATCTTTATTTGCCCAATTTTTATTCATAAAAAATTACCTTAGTCCTCAATGCTGAAAGCTTTATCTTTTTAGCAGTGTATGATTTTCATATAGGATAATTTGTTAACATGCTTTAAGCAACAAAATTGTAAAAATGCGTTAATACATCGACTGAATATTATGCAGAACATAATTTTAACGTCAAAGTTTTACTAAAAACTTATTTTAATAGACAACGCACAAAGAACATAAAATTTTAAAACGCATTAGATATTTTAAAATCAACTAAAATTTTTTATCGCATTTAAAAGTTTGTAAAAAAAAAAACTTTTTTTATTTATTTAGAAAATTAGACTGATTTTAAATCTAATTTTTATTAGATTTTTATTCAATGACTTAAATACTTTATAGGTTAAAATCATAGTCATTCGTGTGTTTTCCGTGGTCACTCAAATATCTTGACACAAAAAAAGTCGTGTTGGGCATTAAGTGTAAAACAAGACTTACAATATATAAATACTTCGTTTCTTTTGTAATTTACACATAGCACATATGTACAAATCTTATTTATTCATACTGAAACTTATTAAACACAGGGAAAAGTTGATCACCATCGAATAAGAAGAAATATTTACAAACTAATAGGTCATCCATTATCACCAACTTCTGTTGAAATTTTCATTTTCTTATAAGGTGAAACGTGATACTGCAAAACAACAATTAAATATATTAAACAATTTAACCCACTTTTATTTGCAACAAATAAATAAATATACATATATTTGAAGATACCTTTTCCCAACGCTCAAGTAATTTTTTAAACTCAGCTTCAAAGAAAAAGAATACGTCATCGCAATCCTAAATTGAATATCAGTTTTCGATTTGTTATAAGAGTAAAAATCACTGCAGCATATGAAAATTAGTATTTATTATAATAAATTAAATTAATATTAATTAGTATAATATTTTAAAAACTCACTTTTCTTGCGGCATGATCAGCAGGATTGTACGCGTAACAGTTTGATTTAATTAACATCATGTCCTCATAAAACATTGTGTAGTTTGAATATTCTCCATCCTTAATTATAAACAACTTTTCATATATCTAATGTACTTATTATAAAAAAAAAAACTCTAACCTAACCAAAAACAATTTTCACTTAAAATGAAAAGCTACTTGCAATCATACAAAAAATATGTAAAATATATACAAATATTTTGTTATGTAAAATTTATCAAGTAGATTTTATATAAGAAATATGCAAAATTTAATAGAAAGTAGTATTTGATATAAAATAAGATGATTTTATATCAAATCTTTTGAAATCTATGATTTCTCTTTGTATTATCTATATATTTCATATAGAAAATACGAAGGGAATTTTGTTGTTGTTATCTGTTAAAGAAAAAACTTTCGTTTATTTTATTATTCATTTTTACTTGAATTTATACTGAAGTTACAAGCATAAAGACAATTTTTGCTAAAAATTTAAAAATAAATATCTTATCGAGAGAAAATATATATAAACCTCAAAGTCCATAATTCCATAAATAAACAGCTTTCCTGTTCGTTTCAAACCATAGATCCCAACATCATAACATTACCGCCACCTAATTTTTCTGCTCCTTAAATGCAATTTCTGTTCCTTGAATATAAATACTTTACTTTTCTTTTTCCATCCTTCTTGAGCTCCATTCGACTTCACAAGATTATATTCTGACATGTCAGTCCGCAAAACCTTTCAGAATAAGAAAGATATATTTACATATTTCTTAGCAAATGCAAATTTTCAGTCACGTTGGGTTTTTGAAAAGAACAGTTTCTTTAATGGGAATCTTGCTTTAAATCCACTTACTATCATTTTCAAATCGTAAACGAGCTCGCTTAAAATCCAAATCCTTTTTCAAGAAGATCGGACGCTTTTAGTGCTATTTTTTTGCACCACCTTGATAAATAGTCGATGAATTCTACAACTTTTCAAGATTGAGAACATGAAAGTTGTAATTAAGAAATCGCAATATGTAACATTGAGAAACACAACATGCAATTTAGATATCATAATATGTAATTAAGAAACACGACATGTGATTAAGAAATCGTAAAATAAAATTTAGAAACAATACAGGTACATAAGAAATCATAATATGTAATTAAGGATACATAAATTGTAGTTAAGAAATCGCATTATGTAAACGAGAATACAAAATTTGTAATTGCGAATTCACAATGTGAGCAACCATAACACCAATAAACTTAACAAGATCATATTTATTAATTGAGGTCCAAGAAGAAAATATAGATGAACTTAAACACAGACTATTTATCGCATTTTATAAGAGGCAAAAGAATTAATAAATCCAACTAATTCATCTTGAATTTTATCACTAAAAAGTTCTTTAAAACAGTCTAAAATAGTTGAGTTTTCATCGAGTATTGCATTGACTCCAGGTTTATTATTAGGGCAAAATCTAAACGAATGTGTTGGACTATCGTTGTAATCTTCTCCAAGAAGTACCCATAAATTAATATTTTCACAATAGCAGATATACCACCAGCTTTAAACTTTCTATTTTTTTATAGGAGCAGCTTCTGTGGAAGAAGTCTCGCCTTTGATAATCAAAGGGGACGAGACAGTTTCTTCCATAATTGAATATTCTAAATCTTCTGAGCTAGAACTACTTTAGACTCACTTTCTGATTCACTATGATCTTCATTTAACCATTCAAGCATTATTTTAGAAGCTTTGTGGGCAATCTTACTTTCGACGACTTCATTTTGATAGCGGTTTAAAAAACCACAAACTTTGTAATATATTATCCTGCTATAATTTATACAATATGGCTGTTACTTTTTATTAATAATGCAGAGAATTAAATACATTTTTTGAATAATTAGTCAAATGAGTCATAAATTAGTACTTATGTTCAAAACATGATAAATAATGAGGCACATCAGAAAGCCGCTACCAGCAGCTTGTGGTCAAAATAATTAAAAACAAAAGCTGTAAGCGGCTTGTGGTAGGGAAAGAGTTAAATCAAACTTTATAAATCAACATTTTTTCACATAATTACTATTAATTACTATTATTTCAACAGAGTTAAAATCGTGATTAAACTTGCTTTCAGAAAAATCATGAAGACATAAAACACAATTTTATGTTATAACCAGACGAAGTTTATTGATATTGTATTATTTAGGCTGCGATTGTATTTTTTTGGCTTCACTAGGTTCACAAGCAGTTAGTTAATCTAATCTTATAAATAATCACAATTGCAAGAAATTACAATACATGAAGGTAAGTCCCTGATATGCTAAATAAAAAATAATCACAGACAAGTTACTTGTACGTGCAAAAAAAGTAATAAGTTACACATAAAAGTTATTAGTTATATTAAGAAGCTAGTTAGTATGTAAAAAGTGAAATAAGTGAAAAACCAAGTGAAGTTTAAAATATATGTTTAGTAATTACAACTAATTTAAAATAATTTATGTAAATCTACTATTAGCACACTATTTCGGGATTTAATTGTAGGTAATATTGTTTTATATTTACATTTTAGTATATTTTAATCTATTTAATTAAAAGGATAAATACACCGCATCATGTCAAGTGGATCTAAGGCATGGCAAAATTTTACAAAAGAAAAAAACACAGAATCTGCTACTTGTAATATATGTAAAACAACAATGTGTAAAGGATTTTCAACAAGTGGTCTTCTTCGTCATTTAAAAAATCTTCACAAGGAAGTTGAAACTGAAGTAACGAAAAAAAAAGGCCAAATGAAGACACAAATTTTAAAGTTAGAAATGCTCAACCTAAAATTTAGTCATTTATAAAAAAGAAATCTATAGAAAAAATTGTTTCAAAATTGGCGGCTGTAGATGGCTTTTCTATTAATGCTATTGCAAAATTTGAATTTATAAGAAAATCTTTGATAAAGGAATGATATTGCCAAAAAACCCTTCACATGTAATGAATTTGGTAAAAAGTCAACACCATCTAGCAATACAAGAAATGGTTAAGGAAATGACTACGCAAATTCAAGGTGGCTCAAGATTCTCTATTTCGATGGACAAATACACATCTTTAAAAAATCGTCGCTATTTGAATTTAAAATTTAAATGTGCATTCATTAACTAGGCTTTGGAACTTAAGCATGATTCAAATAGTTGAGTCACTTCCAGCTGAAAAAATTATTAATATGGTTGAAAATAAATTATACAAATTTAATTTATCTACAAAGAAGCATATAATTTCTAGTGTAACTGATGGTGCATCAGTTATGAAAAAATATGTAAGATTAAGTGGGATGGAACATCAACTTTGTTATGCACACGTGCTATATTTACCAGTTTGTGATTTCAATTCATCGGGCAGTGAGTGTAATGCATCAAACAGTCAGAATTCTGATGAAAATAATAGTGAAGATGACGAGTCTAAAGAAATTGATTTTACAACTTCAGTGGATTTACAGTCCAGCCGAAACAACGATTTATTAAATTTACGAAACGTTGAGATTACTGACGACTTATAAGGCCACATAATTATTGCACAACCAATTCAATAGGTCCGCAGAATTGTAGGAATGTTTTGTAATTCACTACTCAAAAATAAAATTTTACAAAAATACAAAAAAATTACATACAATAAAGAACTCAAGTTAATACTGGATGAAAAGACAAGGTGGAATAGTCTTCTTGCAATGTTGGAGCTATTTATTGCATTAAAAACATGTATATTAAAAGCATTGATATACTTTAAACTCAACAATATTAACAATATTTCAGAGGATGAATATTTACTGATGCAGACTGTAGTAACGGCATTACAACCAATTAAATTGGGAATTGAAAGACTTGGTCAAGGCAACGCATCCCTCCTTGATGCAGAGGGTGTATTAGTGTTTATATTGGATGTTTTACGCAAAAAAAAAAAAAGTTGTTTCTCAGTTAAAATGCTGCAGTGTGTGCAACAGAGAATTGTTGAATAACGGAATAAAAATTTAGTTGGCCTGCTAAAATATTTAAATAACCCATCAAATTATAAACAAGAATCGGACATTTGGAAGGCAATAATAATACAGATTCTGTATTATTATTGCCTTCCAAATCAGTCCTTCAAGCTACAGCTTAAAAAATATTTTTAAAGCTATTTGTTGAGGATATTGATGGTGGTGGAAATTCCGCTGAAGTTGAAGAACTAGAACGCAATAATGATGGGACTGAAACGTCGTTTATGGCCGAATCAAATTTGAAGACAACATCTGAATTAACACTTCATCAAAAATTGTATGCTGCCATTACCAACGTCAGTCGAACTGAGAGTCCAGAAGATGTATTATATGACATAAATAAAAATATTACAAAAGAAATGGATATTTTTGATAAAAACGAAAAAGCGTACAAGTAATTTAGAAAAATTATATAATGCTCTATTAACTATCCCATCGAAATCAATCAATTCTAAAAGAGCTTTTACGGCAGCAGGTCTTTTTCTTATGAAAATTCAGTCATTGCTAAGTGCTGGTGCTATTGACAATTTTATTCGTTTTATACTTAAAAATTAAAGAAAAAAGTATAGTAAATCATAATTCAGTACTTTCTGGTAAAACCAATCATTCATATATTTACTTGAAATTCCTTTATTAAGTACCTATGTGAATTAAATGATTGGATTTTCTCAAGTTAAATCTTCTATAGGTTTCTTCCTATATAAAGTTATTGAACAAAAATAAATAATAAAATAAATAATTAATAGATAATATTATTTACTTTCAAGATGTCAACAAGTAAAAAGTCCTACAATGAACAAGACATAGAAGCTGCGTTAGATGATATAAAAGAAAAAAATACTTCAATCAGAGAAGTTGCATTCAAATATGGCATTCCATACCTAACTCTAATAGGTTGCAAGAACAACAACAATGCAAGCTTGATGGGATCAGGATCAATAACTGTACTCGCTGCAAACAAAGTCAATGGTGGTGCATCTGCTTAAGGTCCTTTGTAAATGGGATTATGGTTTAAAAGGAAATAATGTCATGACTTCCTATGCGGCTACCTTCTTTGTACAAATCAATCAAATCTATTTAAAAATGGAAGACGAGGCAAAGACTGATTTTATGCATTTATGAACTAATGGTTTAAAATAGTTTCACAAGAAAAAACTCACAATTTAGCATCTGTTAGAGCTGCTTCTTGTACACAAGAAATAATGGATAATTATTTTGAAGTTGTCACTAAACAACATACAGTACTGTGCAAAAGAAAGTAGCACTAAGAAAATTTTTAAAAAATGTACATTTAAATAAATATAAGTAATAATATCGAGTTTTCATAAAATTAAACTAAGATATTGTTTTAAATAAAGCTATATTTATTTAATTTAGTTAATGATTTCGTTAATAATATAATTTCAAAGATATCAATAAATGACAGAAATCGCATCATTGTTTTACATGAAGAGGGCTATAGTCAAGTTAAAATAGCCAAACATGTGAATTGCTTGCAAGCCTCAGTTCAAAAAATAGTTTAAAAATATAATGAAACTGGTGATTTAGTGGATAAAAAGAAGTCTGGTCGCCCTAAGAAGTTGAGCCTACATGATGAACAGTTTTTAAAAATAATAACGCTACAAAATCGCAAGAAAGTAAGCGCAGAACTCATTCAAGATCTTAAAAGAGCTAGTGGAACTTTAGTACATGCATTTACTGTGCGACGATCATTAATAAAATCTGGATTAAAAGGCTGTGTAGCTATTAAAAAACCTTTACTACGCAAAGGTAGTAAAGAAAAAAGATTAAAGTTTGCCAGAGACCACAAAGAATGGCAGAAAAATCAATAGGACAAGGTATTGTTTACAGACGAATCTAAATTTCAAATATTTGGGACGAATAGACATCAGAATGTTAGGCAAAGAAAGGGAGAGGCATTAAAGGAGCCATGTCTAGAATCAACTATCAAACATGGTGGGGGGAATATTCAAGTTTGGGGGTGTATCTCAATAAAAGGGGTAGGGCATATCATTAGAATAACAGATAAGTTTACAGGTTAAAAATAAAATTTTTTTTAAAATAATCATACTGTGCCTTCTGGACAACAACTGATCTGGGATTATTTTATCTTACAACAGGATAACCATCCCAAACATACTGCAAACTAGTTAAAAAATATTTGTCAAACCTGGAAGAGAAGGGAGTGCTTCAAACCATGTCTTGGCCTCCTCAGAGCCCTGATTTGAATATAATCGAACATGTTTGGGACTACTTAGACAGAAAGAAAATGGAAAGGTTGCCAAAGAATGTAAATGAGCTTTGGAATGTTCTAAAAGAAGAATGGTATAATATCCCCATCACATTTATTGAAAATCGGTATAAAAGTATAAATAAAAGACTCCAAGATGTTACTGTAAATAAAGATGGTCACACTAAATATTAAGTCTCTATGTATAGTTATAAATTTATATGTTTTTATTAAAACTTGTATTATTATTTCATATTGTATTTTAATTTCATTTTGTTCGACATTTTATCTTGAATATATTAAAATTCTTCAAGATGCTACTTTCTTTTGCACAGAACTTGTCATGCATAACTTCTGTTTGTCAAATAGGAATTGTGATGAAATGGGTTGTACACAGTGGGACCAAAAGGCTAAATTTTGGAAATAGGATTATAACTAATAATTAAGAAGTTCTAGAAAACTCATTGAGGTCTTTTTGGAAAGATATTCTTTTGCTTGTTATAGGAAAATTTAAATTTTTAATATTAAACCAAATTTGTGGACCGGGTTCAAATTACCATATTTAGGCATTTTTGATAAATTAGTATTTTTTAATAAATACTCAAAGTTAATTTCTTTTTTAGATGACAATTAAAAGGGTAATTTTTTAGATATATTTAAAGAAAAAAATTTAATTAATATGGGGGTCTGGTTTCTACTATTTATTGATAAGAAGTTTAGTACTTTAAAACAAGTATTCTGTCAAAGTTGGATTCAAAAAAATGTTGTATAATAAAACTATAAGGAAAGAGTATAACAAAATTATAAGGAAAGAGTTCTTTGATTTCATTCTTGCAAAATATATTTGAAGATAAAAAGTAAAAACAGTAAAAGATGTTGATAACTTCATAAAAAATGTTAATAACTTCATAATCTTAAATATCGTTTCATCAAAATATCTCTTTGGTTTTGAAAACATACGCTCTTGAGATCTGCTTGTATGTTCATTCAAACCACAATCCTAGCATAACTTTGGAGGATGCAAATAGATAATTTGGTTTAAAACACCAGGGTTCAATCTCTCTAAATGACTACTCATCGCATCTGAAAGTTGTTCTAGATGTGTTGTCTTACGAGAGAGAACTTTTAAATAGTTTCTTTCATACTTGTTTTTTGCTTCCAGACCTTTCTCCGAGAATTTGCCAAGGCCATAACCATCATTAAGATTTATTAACTCAGCTGAGTGATGAAGCACTCTGATGAAGAGTGTGGTTAATTTGTGCCAATGGCATATTTGTAATAATGTTAAGGGTAGCATTATTGACTACAATTATAACTCCTAAAAATGTCCATTTTAATTTTACTTTGACAAAAAACTGTAAAAAAAAGAATGTAATAGTAACATGCTGTCTTTGTACATAAGAGTGGATAGATCTATGGTAGATATTAATTCTTAAGAAAAAAATTTATGACCTTGTGACCCTGTTGTAGATGTATATCTAATCGCAGTCCAGTGTTTTCTTTTATTTTAGTAATAAACTTGTCTTTTGCATTACGTATTGGTTTATCAAGTGGTCTTTTTTTTCCTAACCCAAAGTCTATAATCTATATCATACCGATACAGTAGTTAGAAAAACCAGGTAGTGCTATTTATGTATGAATGTGTAATACATATGCCTTTTTGATCAGATTTGGTCTGTAGTTTTTTAGTCAGTCTTTTTCATGCAACAAATCTTCATTTTAAGTAGAAATAATATCATTCTTTTTATACAGCATCCAAGTTTCTTCTGATGATTAATCAATCGGAAATCCTTCACTAACTCTCCTAACATCTATCCATTCAGTATTTTTTGTTATGTTATATTTTGTTATAAAGTATATAATATGCACCTCCTAGTCCAATGATAAATTGTTTAAACTTTAAATTCTTCATTGCGTCTTGAATATAAATTTTGACATTAATATAATTTTTGCCAAACAGACAACACATTCCTTCAGAATTAACTTCTTCTTGTGTGATATCAGTATTTTGGACAATAAAGTCTAGCAAATCTTGATTAGTTTCTGTTCCTTTTATCAAAAAACCAGGACGTAATGATTTTGATGCATTTGGTGAATAATTTTGCCACAGGGTCATATTTTTATTATCTTGATATCTCTCTCTCTCTCTAGATTTCTAGATAGCCACCCACCTAGATTTTTCTAGAAACTTAAATAATATTATGATATTTACAGAATTTTTATTTTGTTCCTTTTTTATTCAGGAAATGTATTTGTTTTTTTAGCGATTAAAAAACAGATATTTAAAAAAATATTTCTATTTTATTGTAACTTTTTTTTTTTTTAAATAATTTTTATATTTATTTAATAATTTAGCTATTTAAACAAACACGTGAAAATATTAAAATACTATAATCAACATTTTTATAAAACAACAATATAAAAATACAGTTCATTCATTTTTCTTCTTCTCTGTGAATAAAAATCTCATCAAATGTAAAAACTTTGACAAGCACTATAATAACAAGAGGGAGAACAACAAATTTAAAAAAAAAACTTATTTAATTTAACTTTTACTAAACGAGTTGAAAATTAAAGATTTTACTTTTTTACTTTTTGTTTTCGCTTAGAGCGAAAATTTGTATTTTTTTTTTAATGATTTGTTTCTTTACTCTCAATTAAAATTTGTTAAACTTAAACATGTTAATTTTTTTTCCAAAGCATTCTTATATTTCGTCTGCATTTCAACATACTAATTATTTAACTTAATACAGATGAGTTATACGAAATAGTTATCGCTGTTTGAAAAAAACAGTTTGATTTTTTAAATTACTTTTTTTAATTTTTTCAAACATAGTATTACATTTGTGAAAATTTTTTTTAGCACAAACTATATTTTTTGATCTAAAAAAGAAACAGTTATAAACTTGAAGTTTTTTTCATCCATGTTGAAATTACATTATGTGAGGAGTTTTAAAATAATAACTAGATGAACATATTTAACATTTTTTCAACTACAAAGTTTATATTATGCGCAGACTTTATTTTGCCCATGTAAACTGACTTACACAGGTGTGGAGAAAAGCACAGGCTATAAGCCACCATTTTTGTGGAAACCTGTATATATATGCATATATATGTATACACACATACATACATATACAGTACTGTGAATAAGTTTTAGACCACTTGTATACTTAAACGTATTTACAATTTTTTTCCTATGTAATTTTTTTAAAGCATACTTAAGTTTAATAATATATAAGAAAAGTTGAAAAAATATATTCTTTTGAATAAATAAACATAATTGACGAGGAAACATGAGGGATTTGCTGGTTTATTTATTAAAACAATGTGTCATAATAACTACAATCAAAACAGAATATTCAAAGAATGCTGTTACAGAAATCAGAGAAACTGGCTCCTTTGAAGATAGAAAGAAAACATGTAGACCTCCTAAGCTAACAAAAGATGACAAATATTTAAAAACCCTATCTTTAAGAAATGCAAAAAAAGCATCAATCGAGCTGGCAAAAGACATCAACACAGCAACTGGGAAAAAAATGGGTGTGTTGCAATTCGAAAACCATTATTACGGTGTGGCAATAAAGAAAAACAACTTAAATATGCAAAACAACACAAAGATTGGGCCCAGGAAATGTTTAATTGGGTTCTGTACACCAATGAGTCTAAATTCAAAAGTTTTATAACAAAAGGACGCCAATATGTTTGAAGAAGAATTAAAGAAGCCTATCAGCCAGAGTGTTTAAACCCTACTATTAAACACAGAGGAGGCTCTTTACAAGTTTGGGGCTGTTTATCTTCATCTGGAGTAGGTGATTTGATCAAAATAGGGGGGCAACTCACCGGGGAACGTTATGTGGATATCCTTAGGCACCATGCTGTGTCATCCGGAATGAGACTAATAGGTCATAATTTTATTCTACAGCAGGATGACCAAAAACATTGTTCCCGAGTGGCAAAAAATTATTTAAATAAAATGGCAGAGGAAGGAGTACTGGAATTGATGACCTGGCCTCCCCAGAGTCCAGTTTTGAATATAATTGAGCATATTAGGGATTACCTCGACAGAAAGAAAATCGAATATGCTTTCTGCTTTTGAGATGTTTAAAGGTTAGCATTTTAGTAGATTAAAAAATATGCATAAATTGTACTAAGTTTGTCAATGTCTCTACAAATTTAGAAATGTGTAATTTGATTACATAAATGACTTGCATGTGAATTTAGCTAAAATAACTAATAATAAATAAATAATAATCTTTCAGGGTCGTAAATAGACTTGTAACACTTTTGTAATTATTGAATTGTAAAAATAAATAAATTTCAATAATCAAAAATGAATTTCCACTTGAAATAAATTGTTTTGTTCTGATTTTCTTTATAAAAAGAATAATAACAAGAAATAAAATAGTGTCTTTTTAGTTCTCAACGTTAAACGAGCTTAACATTAGTTACTGGTTTTTATGTAGGCTCATTATGTGGAAGTGTTTTGAAATATTTATGATGCACAGGAGGTATATAAGGCAATAACTGCATCATATCCTTATATTTGTGCGTAATGGGTCTGGCATTTATATACAAGGACTTTAGTGCAATTCTTTCAAATTTTAGTGGCCTCCCTCGAACGGTTGGTGATAAGTCTTAAGTCTTAA
Source organism: Hydra vulgaris (assembly GCF_038396675.1). Classification (NCBI taxonomy): domain Eukaryota; kingdom Metazoa; phylum Cnidaria; class Hydrozoa; order Anthoathecata; family Hydridae; genus Hydra; species Hydra vulgaris. The sequence goes on along the minus strand of NC_088920.1, from coordinate 64,305,590 downwards.
ATTCCATATCCTCCTTCGATGTTTTATATGAAATAGTATATGGTGCACTTTTACAAAACCTCAGCCAACATATTTTCAGCCAGTTTACCTTTTCTCCTTCAGTATTTTTTTTGAATTGCATTTTCTAGATACTTTGTTGAAATAAAATTCTCACGCTTCATTTTGTACAAATTAAACTTATTATTTCGTCAACATTGTTTTATAATCTCATAATAATCCTCAGGAGTGTACAAGAAATTCTTTTTCGTAATGCCATTTCTATAACACCAAAACCTGCATCGTTTGGTAAATACGAATGCCCAGAAAGCCATAATTAATGATTGATGATTTTAATGTTATTTTTCGAGAACTGGACAACTCTTAACCACATTAATGATTTAATGTGGTTAAGAGTTGTCCATTAAACATTTGAATATTTCGATTTTGCCCAGTGCACATATCACTGTAAGCTAAAACATGATTTTGAGTTGTTACATTTTGTAAATGTCTCAGGCAACAAGATGCAATTTCCTGGGTTCTTATAGAAGCAGTAATTTTGTCGCACACATACATAAAAACTTTACTGCCATGAAAATTATGGAATCCCTCGTTTAAAAAATACATATTCTGCTTATAATATGCGATCAAAACGGATAATTTTGGATGTGGTAACGCTTTTTGTAAATCGAAAGAAAAGGCAAAATACCTTTCTGGATTTTCTGTTGCTAGAATTTTATCTTCTTGTAAAGCTTTTTTTGCTAATTCGGCATTTTTCAAGTGAACATCATGACTTTGTACAAGAGTCGCATTTCCTTCGTCACTGTTTGTTGTCTGAATTTTCATGTTAGAGAAATCACATCTTTCACACGTGCCTTTGGGTAGTTGATGGAAATATAACTTAAAATCTTTTTTAAAGATTTTCCTGTATGTCTATTCATTAACTGCAATTTAATTAATTTCCGCACATTTTTCTAAGTATAAATTAAACATTTTGTTTATGTTCAATTCAGGGTTCAAATACTTTCGTTCTGGATTTTGGGATCAAGTGTAATGACTCTCAAAAGCCGGAAAACTTTTTATGTGTTCTTTAACAAATTTTATTGCGAGTTCACTAATTCTCCTGCAAGAACCATCTTTTCTCCCACGCATGTCTTTTGGAATATCTTTTGCTTTTAAGATGCGATCAATCCGTCTCGTAGATATATTTATGAGGAGTGCTCAAGTGAAATTTATACACATTAGTCCTCAAAGTTCCCGCATAATTTCTTGGCCTTCTTCTTTTTACAAGATAACTATGAACACTTTCATAGAGAAATAAGTTTTGTTTATCAAAGTCGCTCATATTCCAAAATTGTTGAAAAATTATTTTAGGTTCTGCTTCATTAATACGTTCTACACATTTTTTTGAACAGTTACAATTTTTATTTTCAAATTTTTTTCTGGAATAATTTTACCGTTTTTTGTACAATATTCTTGTCCGGAATTTTGCTTAATTTTACTTTAATTTTTCTTTGGACATATTGTCCTTTATTTTCTTTTGCAGAATCGAAGTTTTGGCTATATGAAACATCATCCTCATCTGATGTACATTCCAGCTATATAATTCTTCTTCTTTTTGTAATTTTCTTATATGTGTTCTTATTAGTGGAATTATCCTCATCCTCCGATTGTAAGACTCTTCTTTTGTTTATATTCATGGGCTTTATTTCTGTGTGATTTTATATTTAAAATAGAATAAAATAAATATCTTAAACTATAGTAAAATACTGATTTATTATTACTTCCTACCTGTATCACTATCTGATGTTAATATGAAATTATCCATTTTTTATAGAATAAAAGTAAATAATTGTAAAAAATATATTAAATTTAAATATCGGGACTTCATTTCGATACTGTCAAAATAATACTGATAACAATGCATTTTAGACAAATATTTTGTTGATTTGCAATCACACAAATTCTCGGGACATGTTAAAACATGCAATATTAAGCACTTCTGTAGCTAATGGTTTTTAAACCGTTAGCCACAGAAGATAAACTTTTTATAAGTGCTTTATGAGTAACTCTTAAAAAAATGGACTTATGGACACCATTTTTATAATCAATTGTTATGCAATCTCATTTATTAACAAATTTTAAATTAATCAAAGTATATGGATATGTTTAAATACTAACTGTAAATTGTTTATAAATAAAAAGTGCCCACTAAGTTAAATGTAAGCTATGTGATGTCTAACTTTTTTTGAAAAATGAACTTAAACCACTTTCAAAATAAACAGTCCATATTTTGTTAACATAAAAAAATATTAAAACAAGATAAGAAATGTTTTTAAAAAAAAATTAAAATAATTGCCTGCCCTAGTCAAAACCCTGAGTCGATTAGCAAAACTCCTTGCATGTTCTACCTATTTTAGTCAATTTATACGCACTCCATAGTCAATAAAACAAAAATATAAAAAAAACAAAAAAAAAACAAACAAATAAAACAAGTAAATTAAAAAACGAAAACAGTATCAAATATTAGAAAAATAAAAACAAACACAGCCTGCTTCAAGATAAGTCAATTAAGTTTTCATTTTTGTGGTAATTTAAAAAATGTTTTATTTGCAATTAATTTAACGGTTTTTGCTTTTAGACAACACAATAGTGTTGGACAAAAGTTGAAGTAATTAAAAGTGACACAACTGCATAACTTAAATCTGACATACTGTGATACACAACCGCATACAATCACACACACACAACTGCATACTCAAATTTGTATGAAATGTCACTGTTGACGTTATGCTCATATAATGATACACTAATGATAGGATAATAATTTCAAAAAATTTATGATAAATGATACACTAATGATAGGATTTTCAAAAAATTTATACTTTCTTTTACAAACTTTTACACTTTTTCTTTCAACACTTAAAACTAATAATAAACTTAATAATAATAATAAACTGTGACTTAATAGTTAAACTTAAAACTTTAAAAAATATATATTTCTAAATTAAGAAAAAAATGTATTACTTCTAACTTGCGTTTTATTTTTCCAAAGTCCATTGGTGTCTTAATTACACGATAATATCCAGGTGCTTCATTTGGATCAACTAAATACATAAATTATCATTTTCATAATCTACATATAAATATATAGGCGAAATTATGTAAATATTATTTAGTATGACATAACCCACTATTACTGATGCACAAATTTAAAAGCACTGAAGTGCTTCTTCATAAAAAAATGTTGTTATTGTTATATTACATTTATCTGCGTCTGCGGTTCAAGTAAATGGCAGGTACTAACCACAGTCTCAACTAAATGATTCCTTGATTAAATGAAATCTTTTGATTAAAAATTGTTGCAAATATAATTTACAAATCAAAAAAAGGAACTTTATAATATATCTTTATAATATACACTACCAACAAAAGGTTTGAGTCAGGCTGGGAAATTTTAGAAATAAGTAAATAAACAAACTTTTTGAAGTCTAATTTATAATTTAATAAATATGTTTACAAAAACTAAATATTACTATACATTTTTGATCAATAATTTCTAATTTTAACTAGCATTTTAATTAAATTTTTGATTCGTCAAAATAACCACCTTTATTCTGTATTACAGCTGTACAGATCCTCCGTATACGATCAATCAATTTAGACAGTCTTCAAAGTTGTATTGCGTTCCATTTAACTTGCAATATTTGCAATAATTGTGCTAAAGGTCTTTCAGTGAAGATGGCTGTTCTTCTTGCACATTCCTACCAAGTTCTTCCCACAACAACTCAATCGGATTAAGATCTGGTGATTGTGGTGGCCATTCCATTATTTTTTATTTCATGGCTTTGAAGATCTGTTTTGCAGATTTTGCTGGTATGTTTCGGGTCATTATCGTGCATAAAAACATACTGATCGGAAAATAACTTCTCACCAGAAGGCAGCATTTGATGTTCTAAAATGTCTTTGTACACCTCTTGTCATAATTTCTTTAGTTTTGTGTAGGTTTCCAATATTACCCCAACCAAAACATCCCCAAACCACCACAGATCCACCCCCATGTTTCACAGTGGGTATTAAACATTCTTCCGAATACCTTTCCCCTGGAAATCTTCACACGAAAACATGACCTTTTGAACCAAAAACTTCAAACTTGGATTCATCTGTCCAAAGGACATTTTTCCATTCTTCAATTGACCTATGTTGATGATTTTTAGCCCAATTTAGCCTTTTTTCTTATTAATTGGTTTTAATAATGGTTTACGAGCAGCTACATACCCATGCAAGCCAAATTTCTTCAATCGATTCTTCACATTGGAAGTGCTAATTTCAAGATCATTAAATTGATTGTACACAGACCTTATTTTTTCGGCAGTGTACCTTCTATTTGATAAACAAATCTTTTTTATTTCTCTATCTTGTAATTTATTAGTTTTTTTAGGCCTTCCAGTACATTTTCAAGTTGCATTCTTACCAGTTTCTTTGTGTCGTTGTAATGTTCTTTGGACACAACATCTTGAAATTTTAATTTTTTTTGAAATTTTGACTTGTGAATAACCTTTTTCATGATAAACTTGAATTCTTTCTCTTTCAGCAATGTTTAATTCCTTTCGTTTACAAATTTTTAGACAACTTTTGCCAAATTATAAATATCAAAATTCTGTGCTCGTTATTTTTCTTTTTACTACAAAAAAGTATACCACACACAAAGGTATTAATAACTTCTTAACAGTGGGTTATATACTGAATAACTGATTATTTTGACAATTCAAAACTGGTACGAGTACAACTAGAAAACGCAAGTTAAAATTGGAAATTATTGATCAAAAATGTATAATAATATTTAGTTTTTGTAAACATATTAAATAAAGTATAAATTAGACTTGAAAATGTTTGTTTATTTGCTTATTTCTAAAAATTCCTAGCCTGCCTAAAACTTTTTGTCGGTTATGTAAATTTAAATATGAATGATGAATGCAGATAAAACATTAAAAAAAAAAACTTTATTATATAAATTGAAATTGAAAGCAAAACTTGAAAAAACTTTAAATATTTTTAGTAGTTTTTTGTATTGAACAAAATAAAAAGCAATTCAATTTAAAACGGTTATTGTTAATTCAGTGTAGCAATTTTAGCTGCCATAATTTTAAAAATCAGCACACAAAGAGGATAAAACTATTTTTAAGAATGGCTATATATATTTTTTTTTCAAATTCAGTTCATAAAACATAAAAGCTCAATATATTACAAAGTAATTACACATGGAAATTACCCTAGTAGTTGTTAATAAAGATTAACTTAATGTTCTTGATTTCAATACTTTATTTAGCATAATTTGTTCTGTTTGCAGATTGAAATATTCTATAGGATACTTTGCTTTGCTAACAGATAAAATTCTGGTTGAATTGTAATGAATGGATTGATGTAAATGAAATGAAATAAGGAATGAAAGTAAAATGAAGCAATAAATCTTGATTCTTTTCACTGCATATGCTGATGAGCTAAATGCATGCAGTGCATAGCACTTTAATGCATCTGGCAAAACTAATTTCTTTCTATTTGAAATGGATCAGTTTGCAAAACCAGCAATGTCATTTTCTGCTCTATATTTTTTAAAAACCTATCATCAAATGTTATTTTCGGCATTTTAAACATTTTGGATTTTTCTCTGATTGACAAGCCAGAGAATAGCGTGTAAAATTCTTTAAAAATTTTTGCTTCTACAGTTCTTTCAAAGCTTGGTTGAATTATGTTTAACCAAAGTAAAACAAAAGAAATATAAGATTTAAAATAAATTTAACAATAAATAATAAATTTACAAAATGATTAAATAAACTTTTTTTTTCCTGCGGATTTAGGTTGGTAAGTAAAAACATACTTGACTGACTTAAATTTTTAAAATGATAACCCAATTCAAATCATAAATAAATGGCAAAGTTAAAAAAAAGGAGGTTTTTTCATTATAAATGTAATACATTCTTATAAAGTGCCTTCTCAAATCCACATTATTGTCTTGTTATTTATAAACTGTCCAGTACAATCTAGTTATGCCTTGCTTTTCAAGACAAAGACTAGGAGAAGTTAACTCTTAGTCAGACTATTTAATTAAATTTAGCTCTTTTATCTTTTGAATTATAAAACTCCAACAGTCACATGCTTAACTTCGGCATACAGTTTTGTTTCAACTCACCTATTTGTTGTGAAATCAGATTGGAATCCTATGAATATTTTAATGTGCTTTTGCTTAGTGCCTCTTCACTCAATCACATTTTACTTTTTTTTAAATAGTTCTTCTTCTCAAGATTGTAATCTATTCGATATTTAACTATGAATGCGTGTTTAGATAACATCTCTGACATTGCACTGAAATAGCCTGCAGCCAGGGACTTTAGTAAATATATTGACTATCTTATAAACCTTAAAGTGTTTGAAGTCAACAAAAAATTGCCTACTTTGTTTATATGTTTTATGGTAACCCCTTTGTGTCAAATTATTTTTGCTGACCTGATGCTAACCTCTAACAATTTGAAGTCGGCAATTTATTACTGATATTATTTTTCCTGATTCTGAGGGTTGTTGATGAAAACATATAACCATGTACACAAATATACATACAATTTTATTCCTTGTCAGTTTCAAGTCTATGGTAATCACCTTTTTGAACAGCTGTTAATCTTTTTTTTTTTGTGGCACCAATTTTTAAAAACTCTAAAGAACGCTCTGATCCCTCCAACTATTACCCAATCAATCTTCTATTATTAGTGAGGCCTTTGATTTTTTAATTAACAAATGACCATATTACTATCACATTATTATAAAGGATCAACTATATGATTGAAATTATCATGTAAAATTTCAGTTTTCAATTTTTAATTTTGAAGAAAATCATGACTGGGCATAAAATATTTAACAAATATTTCTTCTATTGCTTGCAAATATTCATAACTTTAGTTAAATTATTATTATAAATAAATTTTTATTTAAATTGAAAATGAAAAAGTTGAAATCGAAAATTGAAATAGATTAAAAAAAAAAATTGAAATTTTATTTAAATTAAAAAGTGATACAGCGATTGGCTGAACCAGATGATAGATATAAAACCATATTATGATAATTATAAACCATACTATAGATGATAGATATAAAACAATGTTATATACTAATATTTTATTAATGCAGATACTAAAAACTTAATACAAAATATTTGTGAGAATTGAAAAATTAGGAATAATTACCCATATTATAATTTAATTTTTGTGTATAATAAAAAACATGAATTTAAATTTTTATATTTTAAAAAACTGCACAAAAAAATTGTGAATTTAGAAAATGTTATTGATGATGCTTGTGGACATGTTAGAAGTAATGTTAATAGAACATAGAAGACTTTTTAATAGAAGTAAAAAAAAAACAGAAAAATACATTTAACTATAAACATGTAAACAAACAAATATTTATATGCATTAAAAATGAGTTTTTATGTAAAAAATCAAACCTGGTTTTGTAAACCATGATGCTGCATTCATCTCGCCTTTCTGTTTTGCAGGTCCACGAAACCTACTAACACGCTGTAGCAAACTAATAATAAAAATACTGTTGATTATAATTATTTAAAATTTAAAAAAATGAATTAAAAATTATTAAAACTCCTTACTTTGCGGCACCTCTTATCCAGCTGGCTTGTGTTCGTGCTGGAACAAGAGAGGAAAGATCTGATGATTCTTGAGAAGGCATTTTCCTTTTTTTTATTTCAGGTTCTTTATTATTATATGATAAAACTTTAGAAGTAGCCATTATAGGCAAATTTGGCAGTAGTTGTGATAAATGAGGCAAAACTATAGAATCTTTTTCACTGCAAGCGAGCTTTTTAAATGTTGATCCAATATCAAAGCTATTGCTTAGAGGAACTGTTTGTGTTGAATGAATTTCTTTTGAAGAAGTTTTTGGAAAATTTAAACTATTTATTGATATTAAATTGTTATGCAAACTGTTTGTAAATACTGTTGATTGTTTAATTGGTGATTCAAGCACTGACATATGCAATGAACTATTTGCTCTTTGATTAAAGTCTGTTACTGAAATACCATTACTGTAGGAGTTGTGAAAGTCTATTTTGTCTAAACATGTTACAGGAACTTCTGAAATACATAAATCCATAGATTTATTGATATGAGATTTAAAACCTACAGAGCTCTCAGCATTAATTGCTTTTTGGGAATTAACAGAATCACAATAGGAACCTGAAAACATATTACTAAACTGTGATGTATTATTTACAAGTGTATTAGAAATAGAAGTCATACTGTTTTCAATTATATTAGTAATTTTAGAAATAACAACAGAAACATTTTTATTTTCATTGGTTAAACCATCTTTTGAATTAGAATCAAATTGATCATTCGAACTAGTAAATAAAAACCCATTTTTAGATATACCTGGTGAGGTATTAGTCATTTTCGCAGACAACTGTTCTAAAAACTTTTCGCCAGCATTTAAAAAAGCCATATCGTCTGTATCTGCTGATGCAGAAGCAGTTATTTGTTCTGTTTCTATATCTGGTGAGCATAACTTATTAACACTATTATCAGAAGAGTATAATTTATGGAGAACTTTCATGGAATCGATTGTGGCAATATCAAGGTGATTTGTGGGTGAGAGAAATTTTTTTACTTCAGGGGATTTTAACTGAATATTTCTCAGTTGATTATGTTGCAATGAAACTGAACTCACTAAGTTGTTTCCTAAATTAGTTCCTGGTAACAAAGTAGTGCTCTTAGTCAAATTTACATTTGAAAACTGTGCTCTATTACTTTTTGAAACAGCTGTAAATAATTTCAAACTTTGTGCATGCCCAACTAAGGTAGTTTTTAAACTTCCCAATCCCTTGGGAGAGACTTGAAGTGTTTTTCCGAGAAAAGAAGTAGGTGATGTAATATTATTTGGAGTTATGGAAGATATTTGAGTAGACTTACCATGATAAGTTATTGTAGAAGGATTTGTAGAACAAGCAACAACTGACTGTATGTTAGATGCAGCAGAACTAGGTATTCGCTTTAAACATTGTGTAGATATGTTAGTTGTTATAGAAGCAGCAGTTGTTGGGGTAAGTGATTTTGAAAGTGACATTATTGGAGTCGCTATATAAACAGTTTTTACCTGAGTTGTACCTTGAACAACAGTAGTTACAGCAATCATTTTAAACCCTGTAGTGAGAGGCATAGATTTTGATGGCAATGCACCTTTTGGCAATGCAGACATTACAGATGATGGTAACTGTGAGGCAGACACAGCTTTCATTTGCTGAGATAAACTTGTGGCAATACTATTAAATGTAACAGCGCTTTGTATTGGATTTTTATTTTCAGACATCGCAGATCTATTAACACTTGATAAAATAGGACTGCTGTTTGTTTTAGCAAGTTGAACAACTTTGACAGACATACTTGGACTAAGAGAGGTCGAAAGTTGAGATAAACTTCCTAAGGCATTAGTTTCGTTTAGTTGGCTAATGGAAGGAGCAACTCGTTGCATCGTTGTCATAGGCTTATACTTTGCAGGCTTTAATTTAAATTTAGATAACGGTGTTTTAAATTTTATCTTTTGAGGGAAACAGTTTGTGAGATAACTTGAAGAAGAAAGAGAAGTAATATGATTATTATTGATTGTCTCAGTGGTAGTAACCATTTTTACTGATGTTAAGTTACATGGCTGCAAATTTATTGATGTTTCTAAATTAGTACTAGTACTAAAGGAAACTACAGTCGAAACAGGTGATAAAGTAGCACTTGTTTGAATTTTTATTGGGCTTTCCTTGTGCTGTGTGGGGGATTGTTTTACAGGTGAAATAGAAGTACTTGTAATTGTATTTGATAATATAAAGGGCGACGGCATAACTGATTTATTTTTTATAATAGATTTCATCGATACAGATGTACTTTGATTCGAAGGTTTCAGAGAACTTGTAATTGATTTGTTGAGCATTAAAGGAGGAGTTTTTACATTCAGCAAATTTTTTCTTTTTTTTTCTAAATCATCAGCAGTTGCAGGAGAAACTGTAATTACATATACATATATAATATATATATATATATACATATATATAAAATAAAGTATTATATATATATATATATATATATATATATATATATATATATATATATATATATATATATATTATAGTATTTTTTATATATATATATATATATGTATATATTAAAGTATTATATATATATATATATATATATATATATATATATATATATATATATATATATATATATATATATATTAAAGTATTATATATATATATATATTAAAGTATTTTATATATATATATATATATATACATATATTAAAGTATTTTATATATATATATAAAATATATATAATATATATATATATACATATATTAAAGTATTTTATATATATATATAAAGTATTTTATATATATATATATATATATATATATATATAAAAGTATTTTAGATATATATATGTATATATATATATACATATATATATATATATATATAATATATATATATAATATATATATATATATAATATATATATATATATATATATATATATATATATATATATATATATATATATATATATATATATATATATTAAAGTATTTTAGATATATATATATGTATATATATACATATTTATATTAAAGTAATTTTATATATATAAATATATACATATATATAAATATATACATATATATAAATATATACATATATATAAATATATACATATATATAAATATATACATATATATAAATATATATATATATATATATATATATATATATATATATATATATAAATATATATATTTGGAGCTGCTCCCGGATCTATCTGGTAGTGATTTCACCGGTTAACCAGATAGTCGGATATCTGGATTTCCTTTCGAATACCAAATATTCGAATAATAAAAACCAGCTTTTAAATTTTTTTGAATTTGTTTTAATATTTACAAAACTATATTAAAATACGAAAGATGATTCAAAAAAGGAACAAATTTAAAAATGAAAAAATAAATACTTAAATTTAGACTCTGACACAACTGCAAGCAAGTTGATGCTAAAAGCGGCTTTTGATTTTTGTTAAATCTTTACCGCAAGCTGCGGTAAAAATTTAACCAAAAATTAAAATTCTAGACACATAATTTTTTTTGTTCTTAAAGTTTAATTAATTCTCTACAAAAGTAATAACAAATAAGAGCCATATTGTGTAGTTATAAAAAATCACTTTACAAAGTTAAGAAATACATGAGAGAAAAAAACTTTAAAAAAACTAATAATTTTATTATTATTATTTAATAATATAAAATATTATTAAATAATAATAATAAAATTATTATTAAATATAAGAAATAATAATATTATATATAATCGATTATTACGTCCTTGAGTGGCTTTAGTATTTCAACTGTAAACTTAACTTGTAGAAGCGTATAAGAATTTAGGTAAGTAAGAAGTTTAAAAAAAAAATTATTATATTTGTAACGAATTTGGATTTATTATTTATAAAAACAATTGTCTTCAACACTTTGCTTTCTTGTTGTTGTTTATTGATTATAGTGGCTGGTAGCAAAAGAGTTTAATAATAAATTTTCACAATTATAAATATTTCTAATTTTTGCAATTAATGATGATTTTATAAATATTTTATAATAATGTCTAATAATATTTTATTAAATTATATTAAGTTTTTTTAATGATAAACTCAACATGCTAAAACTTTTTTAAAAACTTCTTTTTCAAAACGTAAAAAGATTTTACAAATTTTTTTAACCAATATAATTTCTTTGCTTGTAGATTTGGCGGTTTTTAGTATTTGCGAATATTCTTTCTGCAATAAGATGTTTTGAGAACATTCTTGTTTAAGTATGTTTCCATGTTTTTCTGCATAACAATTAGTTTTTAAAATACATGCTAAAAATTAACTTCATAACTTTAATCTTTAACTAATCAAGTGTTTTTTCAAATAACCAAATAGTAGCGAATGCTTTTAAAACATTTGCTAATATAGAACCACTTTTATATAAAAAAATTATAAATGTAAATTATAAAAATCAATACAAAAACATTTGAATAGTAAAGATTAAAGTTGTGAAGTTAATTTTTTAGCGTATATTTTAAAAATTAACTGTTATGCGTACATGGAAACATACTTAAACTTGAATGTTCTCAAAACATCAATATCACAACTAAATATTGTATGCGTAGTCAAGATTAGAGTGCAATTGCAATTCTTTTCCCGACCAAGCCTAGTGTAATATATTATTTTCAGTAAATTTAAGAAAAACAATTTATTTGTTATGCATTATGATTAACAACAAAATATATAATAAAATAATTACATTATAATAATACATGTATGCACTATTACCAAAAAATAAGGACTTCATTCAAAAACGAATAGTTGGTTAAGTGATGGTTAATGGGGACGGTTAACCATTGTTCCAAACGAATAACCGGTGAAATCACTACTATCTGGAGCTAGTATTTTTACAATGAGCTGACCGGAGCTGAAATATTTCCAGGTGGAGCTGGCTCCGGGACTGGCTCCAAGCTAGTTCCTCACTTTGATAATTTGGAAGATTAAAGTATGAGTATATTTTGTTAAGGGATTCCTAAGTACTATGAAGTACTTTTTTATATAAAAATTTTTTTAATTAAACTGTAGTTAATAATAATTTAAAGTTTTATGATTTCTAAATATAACATTTTATATTTTGAGATTAATATTATATGTACAGATTGACTGTTAAATATTTGATGCTCACCTTGAAGCACTAAGAAACTTCATATTTTAAAAATTATACTTGAGTTGATGTATACAAAGTTGTTTTTGTATACACTCTTTTGTATACATACACTTTTATATACAAAAAACACTAGTGTTTTTTTAGAAACTAATTTTGATCCAATTGTTTTTTGTAATATGTTATGTGGTTCATGTTGCTGCATATATGTTACATGGTTTATATTGCTAGATATAATATGTTATGTAGTGTATGTTGTTGCATATAAAATGTTATGTGGTTTATGTTGCTGTATATAATATGTTATGTGGTTTACATTGCTGTTACTTTAAAAAAATTAGGGATTATTACACTTTTAAATAAAAATTTAGGTGATGAAAATTTTCTTTCTTGTTGTTGTACTGCTGCTGCATTTTCTTTCTTGTTGTTGTACTCCTCATGTTCTTCATCCGTATAGATGTATCTATACGGATGAAGAACATGAGGAGTACAACAACAAGAAAGAAAATGCAGCAGCTTAACTGACTCACAAAAACTACAAATATAAATAAATGTAATAGTCATCTGGACGGAAATATGGCTTAAGAAACTTAATGTTAATTAAGTTATCAGGCTTGGTCGGGAAGCAGATGCAATTAAACTCAACTCCTGACCAAGCATATAATATTTATTTTTGCAACAAAAAATTAAGTTTTAACACGTCTAAAAAATTAACTTCATAACCATGTTCGGAACATTAATCTTTTGTAATTAAATGTTTTTACATTAGCAAAGCACATATAAATAAATCGATGATTTACTTGCACTGATTGTTTATAAAAATAAAATTAAAATAAAATTTTCTTAATTATAAAGTTGAGTAAGTTTTATTAAAAATTATATTATAATATTATTTAGTAAATTATATAAATATGGATTAATTTTTTATTATTTATATGTAAATCTTTTAAAACTTTTAAAACTTTTTATGATTGATTTTACAAGACAACAACTATGTTTTTAATGAAATTAAAAAAATAGCTATGATTAAAGTTAATAATACTGATAATCAAATAAACATACAGATGACCGAGCACAAACAAATTATACTGATAATCAAATAAACATACAGGCGACCAAGCACAAACATAAATAAATAGATAGTGAATTACGTTTGGATGAACATTGAGCCATTACAGGTGAACCAGCACCAAAGGTCCATACAGAACACATACATACAAATATATTAAAAAACCCCCTTACTAAACATCATCAGCGGTATTGTGAAGCAGTATCGCTTTCTCCTCATAAATTATTTCTACCTTTTCAGTTAACCATAAAAGTTTGCTTTAAAATAATTTAATGCAATAAAAACTTTTAGTTTGCAAAATACAAAATAAATTTATAATTCACTTAAAACATAATAAGTCCTTTATATATTAATTTCAAATATATATTATAGTATAATAAACTGATGGACTTAGGTAAAACATAAAATTATTAAATACATATTTATCCTGCAGTTAGGATACTAATCATTACAGACCGCTATTTAGGGGTCTGGTACATTGCAGAAGTTTTCAAAACATTTCATAGACACTGCTAAAAAGAGATTTATATATTTCTATAGTAACACAATGATTTAATTACTTTTTTGTTTACCTTACTTGAGAAGAATTGTTTCAAATATTGTAAACTTTGCAAACTATGCAAAGCATGAAATGGTTATAAAAAAATATTTACTTTTTTATTTATTATATAATTCAACTAGCATTAATTTTATTAGAATCTTGTTGAAATAAACCATAAATACACATATAAAGAATTATACTCTTTGATAAATTGAAGAACTATTGTTTCCTTATTAAACAATCATTAATAGTAAGTTGCTACTTATAACAAGAGTGTCGCTTACCTTTATAAAAAAATTTAAAAGAAGAAAAGTTTAGAATTATTAATTCTGAGCGCCATTTATATTTTTTAAATAAGTTTTTTTTCGTTAAGAATTCATTTCTTTTTTTTTAGCAGTTTGAGGTCGGCAATTTATTGCCAACCTCATTTTTTCTAATTCCAAGGGTTGAATATATCATACGGAACAAATGGGAGTATTTATGCCTTAGAATCAACAGACTCTATCAAAAAGACGTTTGTGTAACAATTACTTCCTATCTCAAGTGGTACACACATAAAATAAAATGTGCATATAAATCTAAAAGTATCTTCATATGGATAAAAAGTGCTTTTATGAGTAGAGTATAATTCTGTGTAAAAATTTATACACAACATTTGACTACATTATTGTTCTGCCTTATGTTTTACTCTTTTGGAGTTTATTAAATTTACCAAAAAAAACTATTTATTGAGATATTAATAAAAAACATTTGTTGTTTCGCCATTATACTTCCAGTTGAGAGATTAATTTCATAGATCTACATAGTTTTTTCTCTTATAAAAATATCTGGTTTGAATAATAAATGTATAGAGTTAAATAATAATCAATAGAGTTCTTTTAAACAACTTCGTTTACACAAACAGGTTTTATATATATATATATATAAACATTAGGGCTACATTAAACAGTCCAACTGTAGATTTTTGAAAAATAAAATTTGTAATTAAATAAATAATATTGCTTTTCTACTGGTTTAATTTCAAGTACATTAACAGTGTTTCACAGGAAGACGTGCAATTGCATGCAATTATATGACCAAGCAAAAAATACTTTGTTTAGACAATTTGACCATGGCTTTTAACATGTTTTCAAAATTTAAAATACGCTAAAAAACTTACTTAAACTTATCTAAAAAAACTTTTCTTTAAAAAAGAAAAAAAATCTTAACGAAAGAGAAAATTAAAAAAAAACTTAACTAAAGCTAAAACACAATATATATATATATATATATATATATATATATATATATATATATACAGAGCTTGTGATGAAGCGAGCGCAATCGCGCTCCGCTCGTAAAATGCGCCCGTAAACGTAATTTTCAAACGTTCTAGGCGCAATAAACAACGCGCGTTCAGCTTATAACGATCGTATAAAATAACGCTCATCCAATAGTTCGGGATTATTTTTTTATTTTCATAAAATATTTAAAAAAGATTTTTTATTAAAAATATTCTGTTATCAAAGCACTGATATAAAATATATAAAGCACAACAACGTTCTCTTTTGCACTAACGTAATGAATGAGCAGTTTAAAGTCGTTATAATCGCTAATTTCAATAATGGAATGTGCACGTGGAAACACAATGTGAATACAAAAATGCGCGAATAAAATAAGAATAGAAAATTAGAAAACCATTATAAGAAAATTGAAACTGCAGAGTATTTTTAATCTTGTGAAAATATCAAGTAAGATTTATTTGATTTATTGTTTGTAATATTCCACACATCGTTTATAATAAAAATAAATATTAATAATAGAGTAATTTTTAAAATTAGTTTTTGTTCATAGTATAGGTTTTTTATTAGCTATTATTTATTGCAACTCAAATTTAAAACAATTCTGTTGTTTAGAATGTTTGCAATCAAGGACATTCGAAAAGGAAACAAAGTAATGACGTCAATATTTAATAAATGGAAAGTTATTATTCTTATTTATTATTATTTCAAATTATTCTTGTGTTATTTTTTTAAGATAAAAAATGTAATTTAAAAAGAAATTTTAGAAAAAAATTAAATAATTAATTTGAATAAAAAATATCAAGAAATATAAAAACCATTAACCGTTAATTAAGTTTACTGCGTAACATTTTAAAATACATATATCAAAACAACGAAGCAAAACTAAGTCACTAAATTATACTTCAATACTTAAATCAATAAGAAGTTGCATTTTTGTTTGATATAATTTTTTTATAACATAAATAGTTAAAAATAAAATCGCGATCTGACAATATACAAGAAGTTTGAAAGTATAAAAATCTACTTCGTTGAAGTAGTTTCATGAGTGTGATACTAATTCAAACATTTTTTGACGAAAGAATTATGTAACAAATAAAAAAAGAAATAAAAAATAAAAAGCTTTTTATGAGCTTTTTATGAATTTTTTTGAACTTTATTTGGGCTACCCTTTGATTTAATGTGGTTTGTGGTCCGGAAAATTAGTTCAAAATTGCAAACTTATGAACACAAAAACTATGGTTTTTTAACTAGAAATAAAAAAAGTACATTTTTACAAGTTTTTAATAAAAATAAATTTTTTTTAATTTATTTTTTATAAAACAATTATTATTTTTGAAATTTATATATTATTTTGCTTCTTTTGAGTACTAGGTTGACCTACTTTTAAGGAACTTTTTTTTTTAATTTTAGGGCCCCATTGAAAAGAAAACTTAATTGAGATGTTACTAAATATTGGAATAATGCTTTGAAACTTTAATGATTTACTTCATCAATTAACAACATTTAAACATCTAGCCACTTAATTATTAAAAAATATTTTTTTTGAACTGGTCTAATATATATATATATATAAATATATATATATATATATATATATATATATATATATATATTTTTTTTTTTTTTTTTTTTAAACATCTCTTACCAAAATGTGTGTGTGTTTGTGTGTGTGTGTGTGTGTGTGTGTGTGTGTGTGTGTGTGTGTGTGTGTGTGTGTGTGTGTGTGTGTGTAACCAAACTTAAATAAAACACAACAAACTAAAATACTTAGTTTATTTAAATGTTTTTAAAAACGTTCAGAATAATTTTTTTATTTTAAATAATGTTAATAGAATATCAGAAACCCTTAATATAAAAAGAGCAATTTACTTTTAATGATTGTTTAAAAAACAACCACACTTAATCTAAATTACAATGTGTTTTTTTTTAGTAATTTGAAAATATCAGTTTCCATGTAAATGTAAATTAGTAAATAATTACACATTAAAAAACCATTTCATTCTTTTTTTTAATATTTGTACTTTTTTTTTTTAAAATTTGTTACAAAAGATTAACATTTATCATAAAAAATAGTTTTTTAAATAAAAAAAGAACAACAGTTTATTAATACTTAATATAAAAATTCATTAGAAGTGTTTGTTACTTTATTAAAAAGTGTTTTAATAATATAATAGCATTAAAGATCAAACTTATTTAATTATAACGGCTTTCAAAAAAATGACTTTTTTTTTTTACCTTCTTAAATGTAAAATTAACTTTAATAATTCTTATATTGAAATTCGTTAAAGACTTTTTTTTTAACATAAAATTTATTATAAAAAATGCATACTTAAATAATTTATATAATATAAATTAAAAAATTACATAAGAAACTGTCAATGATACTTTAAAAAAAAAATCGTTATCAATAAAATGTTACTTTATTTAAAGGCATTTCGCTAACATAAAAATGTTTGCTAAAAAAGGTTTCAATGTAATTTATTTCACCTAAGATATAATTCATGATATTTTTCATTCAGCGCATTTTTGAAATAGCTGCGGTGAAGTCGTCAAAGCAAAATGTGATTTGCCTGGTAATATAATGATGTGCAATCACACATCTTCCTGTGAAACACTGATTAAAGTATTTTGTTTTCATTCACTATGTAACAAAACTTACTTGCATTATTTTAAAATAAAACTGAAAAAAAAAAGTATTTTTGGCTTTATGATTTTATTAGCCGAACCTGATTTTAACAAATCGTTGCATTGGTTTGACAAGGTTCTAACTGATTTTTCCTATATTAGGAGAGTTGCAAGTAAATCTTTTTTTCTTATTTTTTTTCTAAATTCTCTTATAAAAAAAATCAGAACTTTGTCAAACTAATGCAACAAAATGTCAGATAATATTTAAATTTGCATATCTAATATTTGATTTGTATAGCACTTATATTAGTTTTGTTTATATAATAATACAAATAAAAGTGAGACTTTTACATTATTGTTATTTGAATTTGGTTACTATGCATTCTATAGAGGATTATATATTAAAACATTCTTCTACATAAAAATTAACTGCAAAAGAGAAAACCCAATTATAACATAACAACTTTAACTTATTTAAAAGAAATTTATTGTATTGATCTCAATTATTAACTACAAAAGCATATTAATCAGACCAGTATTTAAAAAAAAAAATTAAAGAGCTGGAATTTACCTTTGAGAGAAAAAAAAACAAGTTTAAAAATTACGAATTTTTTTTGTTAATATCTTGGTAAATAATTTGTTTTGGAAAGTTAAATTAACTAGAAACTTATTCTTTAAGGATTACTTAAGACATAAAAACAACTTGTCTTGGCACTTGAGAATCCCTTTAAAAATAATTGGGATAATAAATAATTATTTCATTTGGGTTTTATGATGAAATTTTATACTATAATATCAAGATAAATATATATAAATATTTTTTTTATTGAATAACAATTATCGAATTTGATAAAAACTTAGAATGTATGCATGCATGCATGTATATATGTATGCAACCCTCAGAATTAGAAAAATTAGGTCAGCAATAATTTGCATACCTCAATCTTTTTGAGGTCAGCATCAGGTCGGCAAAAACTATTTGATACAAAGGTCTAAACATAAAACATAGAATTGAATAATTTTTGCCGACCTGAAAGTGTTAGAGGTCTGCAAAAAATTGCCAACCTCAAACACTTTCAAGTCGGCAGTTAGGTTGGCATTGCCGAATGCTGACCCAAATTCCGAGGGTTGATGTATGTATGTATGTATGTATGCAAGCATGTAAATATTTAAAAAAAAAATTAAAAAAATTCATTAAAGCAGTCAAAAACATTTTGAATTTCTATTCCATTTTTTTTCTTAACTTTTAATAATATTAACTCATTAAAAAAAACAAAAACATGCACTTAAAAGTGATGATACATCATAATTTACAATTTTTATTCTATTATCAATATTTTATAATATCAAAATTATATATCAAAATTTATATATCAAAATTTATATATCAAAATTTATATATAAAATTATATATCAAAATTATATATCAAAATTTTATTCTATTGTCAATAAATTTTTTAAATTTATTAAATTACCTTTTTGATCCGTAGCTTGAGTACCCTTTGGTGTTAGCCCTTTAGGTTTAGAAACTAAAGGATGTAATTCAATTTCTAGAAAATAAATATATGATTATTTTGGATGCGTGAATAAGCCCATATATAAATATACATACGTGTGTGTGTATATATATATATATATATATATATAAATATAAATATATATATATATATATATATATATATATATATATATTGTTACGAGATTTCGCTGCGTAGCGAAAACGCGTAACACATTTCTAAGTAACTCAACTTAGCAAATATATTTTGCATCGTTAGAAGTTATATTGCATCACTAGCGTCTTTTCAAGTACGCATTGTAATTAAAGTTATTTTATTAACGCTTTTAAAATCATACAGTTTGTTTTTTTCTCACTATAACAAAAGTAAAATAAAACCTAAGTTCTTATTTAAAAAATCATTCTTATTATTTCAAATATGAATTAAATTTTATTTTGAAAAAAAAATATTTTTTTCATGAAACGTAAAATAATGTTTGTTTATTTTCTTATGATTTTACAGTTAATTTTTGGTTGTTTTAATAACTGTTAATAAACTTTTTCTTATTTAATTTGTGAACTCTTTTTAATAATGTTTTTAAACAATAAAGAGTTTTTTTTAATTATTTATCAGTTACAGATAACATATTCGTGATCATAATTTATTTTCATAAATTAAACGAACGTCATTAAAACTCTACGTTATTGAATTAACAATAAACAAAATATCTTATTAATAGAATATTTACATCAAAATAAATCGTGCATTTTTTAAACTATTATGACTGAAAATAATTTTTGAATTTAAAAGGAATTTATATATTTAATTCCTTAAAATAAAACTTTATTTTTTTTTAACTAATTTTTAACAACAAAAAAAATTATGAAACAAACTGTTTCTTAAACAAAAAATCTATAAGTTTACAATTGCGGTTAAATGCTTTTACTTACGACTTTATTTCTTCTGAATAAACGTCGCGTTAACGACAATCAAAAGATAATTTAAATATTCTAAAAGATATAAGTTTTTGCGTAGCGCAAAACTGCTGAACGCGTAGGCAAATCGCCTTTTCGCAAGCGAGCTGCGTAACGCTTCTTAACAAGGCCTGATATATATATCTATATATATATATATATATATATATATATATATATATATATAGGTTTTAGAAAATCATGATTCAGTTATTCTCATGATTAACACATGGCAGTGGAATTCAAAAGTAATTAAAAAAATTTTTTTTTTCAGTGACGTGAATTATCAAATAGAAGGCGCAAAGTTACCGTCTAACTGTCAAGTTCTTGCAGTAATTTTTTTATCATTTACGAAGTTAAATTGACTGTTAGTGAAAGCGCAAATCTCATCATTTAAAAAAACTTGTAAATCTTCAACATGTTTGGTAGGAGTTGCAAAAAAATTTCAAAAAAAAAAAAAAAGATGCTTACAAGCACTGCGAGGAGGACTTTTATTACAATTTATTTGATATAGAACATGCTAATACTTTGGAACGGATAAAAGGAGAACCAGGGCGTCAAAGATGTTTAGCTTCATTTTCAGCTAATTTTTTGCAGATGAAAAATAGCCGAAAATAAAGAAATAGCAAGACAGAGGATATTAAAAGAAGAAAAAAAAGACATAAGCAAATGTGTTTTGGGAGTTTATAGTCATCTCTTACTACAAAAGATTTTATACAAATGCAAGAACATCACGATCAACACACCAGCACCAATAAAAGCTTTGAGGAACCCTTACCCCAACCTTTCAAATGGTAAGTTCTAAAACTACAACAAAAAGGAAGAAGGCAAAAACTTTTTATCACATTTTAAGCAAAAGGGATTATGTCTATATACTTCAGGCTGTAGTAGAAGCACTATATCTAAGCTGTGTTGATTTCTTGAGCTTGTGTGCTTTTGGAACAAAAACTAGACAGGGAATTACTACTTTTTGATTGCGACCATCAAGTTTACGAACTGGTTTTAAAATTTGTGTTTGATACAAAAAACCACCAAATCACAAGTAGCCCTGATATCCCAATGTTTAAAAAGTTTAGAGATAAGTTGAAAATTATTAATATGGCTGATATTGAAACATACACTGATATCATCAAACAACATTTTATCTATACAACATTTGAAGAATTGTTCTTCATGTACAATAGTTTTTTGAAAAAAACAATTGTACAACGATTATCGGGAACTGATTGAACTATCTGTTATTTTCTTAAGAGTTAATAATGAGAAAAAATCAAAACCAGACCTCTTGCAGCAATGCATCAAGCGAAGTGGATGGCTAGAGCTATTCACTTTTTAAAGATACGTTTGTTGCAATCCCAGATTAAAATTAGCGCCAAGGATATGAGCACTTTGACTTTGTGTCTGTCAAGAGCACAAATTTGTTTTCTTGATTTAAAATTAACGAGAATTTCCTCCAGAGGCCCATTTCAATGTGGAATGAAGATGCTATTTATATAGAGACAAAAAGAAAAATTCTTTTCTTAAGTGCAGTTAATGATGCAGCTAAAAGAACAATTTTCATAACCTTCAGATTTCTGTTGGCATGCGTTAATGTTGTCATATGAAGATAAAATTTTGTATTTTAGTAATTCTAGATAGTTTAAAAAGAAATAGGAGGTATGCATTTCAAAATCCAAAAAAAACAAACTTTAACTCAAATAAGGGACACCCTTATAATATATAATGATATGTATATATATATATATATATATATATATATATATATATATATATATATATATATATATATATATGTATATATATATATATGTATATATATATATATATATATATATATATATATATATATATGTATGTATATATATATATATATATGTATATATATATATATATATATATATATGTATATATATATATATATATGTATATATATATATATATATATATATATATATATATATATATATATATGTATATATATATATATATATATATATATATATATATATATATATATATATATATATATATATATATGTATATGTATATGTATATATATATATATATATATATATATATATATATATATATATATATATATATATATATATAACCATATATATATTAATATATACATTAGGGGTATAATATTTTTACAAACTTAATGAGCATGTCATATTCTGATGAGCTTTTGTAAATATTAGGAGAATTTAGTTTCATTATAATGCTTCTAGAAAAAAACTCACGCAATGACCCACTAGAAAGCCAAACTAAAAGCTTTTAATCACATAACAAATGTCATGTGATTAAATGCCTCAAAAATTCTTTTCTGGCTATTTGAAGTAAAATGTTTTCTGCTTTGTTTCAAAATAATAAATTATGTTCAAATAAGTAATAAAGATAAATATTACGTAAATAAAGCTATATTGATAAAATTAACAAAACATCAAAATGTTTAAAAACTATATTGATAAAATTAACTAAAAAGGTTTGCATTTGCTTTGGATATTTTCTAAAACTTTTACTGCTCGTTTGGCACAAATGTTGGATCTTTGTGTATTTATAGGTGAAGGAATATCACACCAAAACTTCGTGAATGTATTGATAGCATTTGGATGATCTTTAATGGCTTCCTCCAATTCTTTACCATTTTCAGGGTTTAACATTCGACTTGAAAACCAGATACCTGCTGATTTTTTAGCAACAAGTTTATTTGCCATCTCAAGTTTTTGTCTGTCTGAAGGAACTATTATGTAAGCAAGTAGTAAATAAATTGCTCGGGAGTTCCATCTAGATTGATTAATATTTGGTAAACTTTTAAAATTAACCTTAAGAAACTTTTTTTCATTCCAAAAGCATTGCAAATCATCTCTCTATTTCAGTTCATTCTATTTCAATTGTATACCACTATTGTCAAAGTTTAATGTTAAATAGTTATATTTACTATGCATTGCTTTAACAAAATAATATGAAAGTTCAGGTGAATTGGTATTACCTCCAAAAAGTCATCCAGACACAACTTTAATAATTGATCTAATATATGGTGTTGACAACCAACATAGAGAGGTTTATGAAAGCCAACACTTTCAAAATTTGTCATTAATCTCTTTATCACGCCACTTGTTTTCCCAGTGTTAACATTTGCAGTGTCTGTCATGATCATTTTTATAGATCCCCATAAATCATATTCATTCAAAAGTTCTCAAAGTTCTTCCTTTCATTGTCTCTGACTTTCCATTCTTCAATACCATTGGCTTTAGTCTAACCCCTTTTTTGTTGTTCTTTATTACGACTACTTGATGTTCCACCCCAGCCATCTTGTTTTAATCAAAATGCAAAACCAAACCTCGACTTTTAATTCTTTTCTCAATTTAATTTGTAACTTTTTACCTTCTCTGATGACTGCCATATAGATTGCTGGTTGAGTTGGTGCAGGATGATCGACACAAGCCATCTGAAGTTGTTGAAACACTGTGACAGCATTTTGTGTACTTTATTGTTTGCTTGACAAACCAATTTAACAGCCTCAACTATCCTCTGTTTAATTTTTTGTTTAATAATATTTATTGAGGGTTCATATACACCCCCACAGTCACTTACTGTCTCATTACTACTTTCGTGTTCCTCTCTGTATAAATTCAGAATTGAAGTTGATGGCATTGATGGAATGTTTTTAATTTTAATTTTCTTTGAAGGATGCATTTTTTAGGATCATCAGGCTTCATAGTAAAATATCTCACTCTACCAGATGGCTCTAATTGCTTTAAATAAAGATTTTTATCTTCAGAATGCAACTAAACTGCTTAGGACGATGACTCTATTCATAGATTTTTAGTAATAGATGCCCCCTTAATAGTAGCTATGCAACGCTTTATGTTATCTCCTAATGAGGGTAAAGCTCTAAAACTCTGTTTTATGGTTCTAAGGCTGGCTAGTAGTCAGGTTTCCCAAACTCTGTGGTAGCTGATTCCATCAATAGCTGAAAAATATCAGAATATTACCAGTTATCATGTTTTGCAGGGATGGTGTCCCTGTTGATGCTTTTGGTGTGTATTGCCAAAGCCACATAAGGTGCCCAACATTACAACTTTGGGTTAATCAATAGGACTGAGACAACTGCATTGCTTGGAATGCTTAGGAGGCTGTGCTCTATCTAGGAATGAGTCAAGTTCTCTTTGAACTTAAATCATGTCCAAAGTAAACCAAAATATTAAACATAAAAAAATCCCCACTACCAAACTGTTTCAACATCTTTCAGAAAGATTCATGATCTGCAAAGTAACCTTCCATCAGTTAAATTATACCTTTTGCAAAATTTATCAGAATTGCATGCTTTTTGTGTGACTAATTTGCATTCAGCTGTTCCCTCTTTGGATCTCAGTATTGATGGGTACTCTCCTTTAATTTGCAAAGACTTTAACTGTCACACGCTTGCCTTGGGTGTGTACTTACGCATTAATTCCCCTATTTGTCAAGAAATTAGGTTTGCATCCATTGAGCATTTTTTATGTACTTCAGCTTAGCATCTCTTCACTATATCACTTTTCTTTTTGTTCTTTATCATTCTCCTTCTCCGAAGACTGCACTCTTTTAGTAATTGTAATTTCTGATAAAATTGACCATGAACTTTTTCTTTACCCCTCTGCCAATAATGTTGTTATTGGTGACTTTAATGCCAATCACACTGAATGGCTTGGCTCTAACACCACTGACCCTGCTAGCACTAAAGCCTATAACTTCTGCATTTCTCAATCTATTACTCAGATAGTTAACTTTGTGACTCATTTTTCTAACAACCCTAATCATTAATCTTCACTCCTTGATTTGTGTATTGTTTCTGACCCTGGTTTGTGTTCAGTTTCTCCTTTTTCTTTTTCTTTAGGTGGACTCTGATCTCTATAAATCTTTTATTTCATACTTTTTATTCAGACTAACGCTATCATTGCACAACTTATTACAACCGTAAAGATGACTGGGATTCTTTTGATGTTTTTGTTCATGGCAGTCCTTTGGCTGATATCTTTTCTCTTTCCTATGTAACCTCCAGGATCCAGGCAGAAATGAAAGCTTTTATTCCTTCTTGTTGGTTTTAAGTAAAACCTCATTCTACCCCACGGTTTTCACCTTCTTGTGCAATCTTAATCATTTTTGTCATCTTTTTCAAAAGACTCTCTTGTAAAGCTCTATTATTCTCAGGTCACTAAATCTTGTATCTTATCTCAGAAGTTAGACTCTTTTAAAAAATCTTCAACAGCGTAATTAAAAAAATAAAGATCTAACATTCCGTTTCTCATTCATGGAACTGATCTTATTACCTCTCCCAAGGATATCTTTTATTTAAATTGTAAACAAAACAATTAAAATAAAAATGAAAGAAAGAACCTTTTTTAAAAAATTTCTAACATAACTAAATAAAATAAATAAAACAAACTTTTTATTTAACTTCTAAATAAAATAATTACAACACAAAAGGCAAAAACACACTTTTTAGAAAAAAAGTATATACATATATAAATGCAGCATTAGACATAAGCGGATGACATCATAAAAAAACAGGAAGTTGTGGGGGCTTCAGTACATACATTGACTATCAAACAGCCTAACCTGCAACAGAGTGCTGCTACATTGACTGAGGGTTTGGCACAAGGCAGCAATTTTTTCTTCCATTATTCTTCATTTTTTCTTCTTTTTCAGAAAAACTAAAGCACACTTTTTTACCTTAAGAGCGCAAAAATGATATTAGAAAATTGTGGCCTTACATATAGATTGAGTAAGCTAACATGGGGTTACTTTGAAATGCGGGTAACATTGGTATGTATTAGATTAAATGTTTTTACCAGTCACCTGTTGATTATTGTTTAAAATATTTTAACAGATGTTGTAGCCAGATGTTAAATGAACAAATATAACTATTTTTATCCACATAATAGTAAGTGTAAATAACAACACAATACGGAGGGCATAAATTAAACAAATTTCTAGTTTTTTTGTTGCTGAAAAACTTTAGCCCAAAAAAAAGTAAAGCCATACTATAAAATCATATCAAATGTGTTTTTATGCTGTTGTTTCTCAATACTAAGCATTTGAGATTTTTTTGTAGCATTTTTTTTTAAACACATATTTCAGTTTTGGGATAACATTGACAGGAATGCTTAAGTCACCACATGAGCCAAGAATCAAGCAAAAGTTGGTGGAATGTCTTACACCCAATAAATCTTTCACAATTACATGAAATGGAATCAAAAAAACAAACCTTAATTAGAGAGTAATTCTTAAAAAAAAAAAAAAGTGTAATTAATACATCAAAATCATTTAAAAACTTTTAATCATAAAACAATATACTTTTTTAAATTTTGCATTTTCAGAACTGGAGCTAATTGATATTTTTCAAAAAAAAAAAAAAAAACATTTTCATTGCAATTTTATAACTTTTTAATGCTGCTTATTTTTCACATAAAAAATGTTTCCTCTATATTGTTTGTCAAAATTCCAATGATGTTACCCCTCAGGATGTAACTTAAACATTTACAGAATAAAACATATTACTGTCAATTTTACCCCATATAGGGGTAACATTGACAGTTGAACCCCAAAAACAAAATTAATTATCTATCAACAATATTAGATAACTAATTAAATGCTTTATCAGTTAATGGCAGCAATACCATTGGTAAACACATAGAAATATTGCATACTAAATTGTCATATAAATTTATTTTGTCATTTATATATATATATATATATATATATATATATATATATATATATATATATATATATATATATATATATATATATATATATATATATATATGCTTACTTAAGTAGTATAAGATCAAAAATATCTTAACATGTTTATATATATATAAACTTGTTAAGATATTTTTGACTTTATACTGCTTAAGTAAGCATATATATATATATAAATATATATATATATATATATATATATATATATATATATATATATATATATATATATATATATATATATATTAGAGTGTCCCAAAAAACAACATTTTTGAAAAATATATGCAGAGACGCCCTTATTGTGTTCTATCTAATACAAAAACACTAGATTTAAAATTTTTTTGAATAAAAAATATTTTAAGGGGTCTCTCAAGACCCTCGAGTATTTAAAGAGTCCCTAATATTTTCAAAAAAAAAGTTTTTTAAAAGTATGTCAACCTGGTACTCAAATGAAGCAAAATTATATAAAAATTTCAAAAATAATATAGATTTCAAATATAAAAATGTTTTTTGAAAATATTAGGGACCCATTAAATATTCGAGGGTCTTGAGGGACCCCTTAAAATATTTTTTATTCAAAAAATTTATAAATCTAGTGTTTTTGTATTAGATAAAACACATTAAGGGGGTCTCTGCATATATTTTTCAAAAATGTTGTTTTTTGGGACACCCTAATATATATATATATATATATATATATATATATATGCAACAGTATTTTTTTCAAATTATTCTTTGCTTTTTTTTTTTCGCTCTTTTTTTGATAAAACTGTATGGAAAAAAACAAGCAAAAAAAGTCAGCAAACATATACCTAAATAAAGGGTGCATGCTCGAATTCTGGACTTTTTTGACACAAAATAAAAATTACAATAAAAGTATTAGTTTCAAAGCTATATTTCTGAAATTTTAAACAGTAATGTACACATATAAGAGCTTTCATTTCACTCAATCCAGCTGCCTTTAGTTTCAATGACTTGCTCGATGCGCTTCCTGAACCTGGAGCAGGCGTGCTCCACCTCATCGGCAAACATGTTGGCAGCTGTAGTAGTAATTGCTCGCTTTAGAGATTCAACAGTGTTGTGACTTGATTTATTGGTCTCACATTTTAAAGTACCCCAGACATAATAGTCCAATGGATTGAGATCTGGTGAGTTTGGAGACCAAAAGTGCTTCGACTAGAACATAGGGAGATTCTCTTCAAGCCAACCCTGTACCAAATTGGAGGTATGAGCAGGAGCTGAGTCTTGCTGAAACACATATGGCCTACCATTGGAACACTTGTCCATCCCAGGTTTCACCAGTGATTGGTCAGAAATTTTGTCTGACCAATCACTGGGACATCTTCTGGGTCTTGAGCCAACCATCTGTCATTTCTTCTGTTCACTTTGGCATCCACAGTAAAAATTTTCTCATCGCTGAAAAAACGAAGTTTACCGGCAGCTTCATGTTTTATTGATGCTAAAAGAACGGAACACTTAGCCACTTTCTTCTCCTTCGTTGAAGCAGACAGCATCTGCCTGACTTTCAGGACATAGGACTTGTACCTAAGGTCATCACAGATCACTCTTCTCATGGTGTAATGAGACACATTCATATCTTTGCTCAGTTTCCTGATGGAGGTGCTGGGGTTTTTGTTAATCAACTTCTGTACTCTGCTGATGAAGGCCTTATTCCTGATTGGTTTGTGAGCAGTCTTTTCTTTTCGTTCTACAGACTCTGCACCATCATTAAACCTCTTTGCAATATCATAAACTTTGCTTTTTGGGAAGCCAAACCATTTTATAATCTCTAGGACAGAGTGCCCGACGCAGAGGGACTCAATTTGCAATTTTTATTTTTTTCCCCAAGAGTACAATGTTTGTTTTGATTAATGTTTGAGTTTTGCAACATAGAATTTAAAAAGAAAAAAATGCAGGTAAATTTAAAATTGTCTGGATTTCGAGCATCCACCCTGTATGTTATACTGCAGTGGTAAGATAGAATATAGTATCTGCAAAATATTTATTTCGTGCCATTTATAATGTAGCAAACATTCTTATAAACATTTCTGCAGATACTGTGAAATTAAAACATCTAATACAGATACTTATAGATCACATACAGTGTTACCTAAACACCAGGTCGAGAAAATAGTAATGAATAGTATTACCCCCAAAAAAAAACTCTTGAAAATTGAGTTACTGTGTTTATCTTATCAGGCCAGTATAGTAGATAATCATCAGCATATGTTGAGAACAAAGATAGTATATGAAGTTTAACTTCTTTTTAAACTCAATTTTAATTTAGGAATATTTCATAAATAATCAAAACAATTTGTAATAGTTAAAAAACAGAAAAATACAAACGAAAAGATTTTTTTTTAATTTAAAATTTTTTAAAAGTTACTATTATTTCTTATCAAAAAAGCTGAAGAAAGCCTTATTTTTTTAAAATTAGTTTCTATTTCTTTCTTTTACTGATTTAGCTATTAATTTCAGCATATTATTTATTAATCTGTAAAAATTTTTCAATTAATCTGTAAAACAAACTTAAAAAAAAAATCTTGTTTTTGTTTTTAAAAAATCTTTAAAAAACCTGTTTTTAAAGGAAGTTTCAGGTTTTCTTCTGTCGCTTGATTTGCTGCAACTGTAGCTTTTGCTGTAAATATTGTTTGAGGAACAAGTCGAGGCATAAGTGAAATCAATCGACGTCCTTCATACATCCACTCAGTAGAAGTACCACTACCTTGCATACTATGAAAGATCAAAGGATATAAAATTTTAAAATAAAATTAATACAAATCAAGTCATTAACATATTTTTTTATACATACAAAATTATTACATATATGCTAAAAAAAAGGGGGGGGGGGTACAGTTTTATTTAGTGCATGAGATAACTTTCCGACCGAAATTAAAACTTGAGAACATAAATACCCAAAACGTTTTGCCCAACTTTAGACCCCAAGTCTAGTGGGTGTCTGATAAAAAAATTTTTTGTGTATTCCTAAATTAAATAAAAATTTATTAATAGAACTCAAATTTTATTAAATAATCTTTTGGCAATTTGTTGAATGGCAACCCTCTCAATTGGGAGGAGGAAGAGGAACAAACCTCGGTGTTTGTTTGAAATACAAAAGTTTAGTTTAGACAAAATTTTTAAAACACTTTTAAATATACTCATAAACATTATACAATGCTTTAATAGAAGGATTTTTTGTGTGTTTTTTTCAGAAAAGGTTGACTACCTAGTAAATAAGTATAGATATTATAAAATAAAAATTTATATGTACTTAACTAGTATTTAGTTTAGATGATTATTTTAATTTAAAAACTTTTAAATTGTTATTTAACTGTTATTTATAATTGTTTTTAATTGTTTTAACAAGCATTTGTTAGGAAATTTTTAAAAATTTCCTAACAAATGCTTCTGCATAACTTATTGCCTTAGAGACAAAAAATAAAAATTTAGTAAAAAAGTAAAAATATAATACCACTCCGCAACAGCATTTAGTCGTTCATCATTAACCACACGACGAACTTCAGCTCTGTGTCGCTCAGTGGAAATACTAAAAAAAAGATAATAATGGTTTTTTGAAAAAAATTATTAAATTTTTAAGCAATATTTAAAGAAACCACAATATACAATAACCAACCTTAAATGATTTGCTAAGTCTGTTAAAACACATTTTTTTGATCTAAAGAATTGAAAATAAAATAATTTTAAATCTCAGTGTCATTGAAATCTTTTAATATACTCATTATATTGCTAAAAAATGGAACAATGGTTTTTATAATTGAAAGGAAAAATGAAGTTTTTTTAATCATGAATAACCTTAATGCTTTATGTATGACTATAGCTTTATTTCATGTCCATGAGTAACTATTTTTTTTAAATCATAACTAACTTTAATGCTTTACAAATGACTATGGCGTTAGTCCTGGTGATAAAAAAGATAACTTAAGACATTCCATGAGTAACTATTTATTCCGTAAGTACAGTTGTTTACGCAAAACAGTTACTTTGTTTAATACCTATTTCATTATCTTACAATTAATGAGATGCAGGAGTATATCTAGAGATGTAACGCGTTTTTTTGGTTTTTGTTTTTTTGGTCTTTTTTTGAAAAAAAAAACGCAGGGTTCCATTTTTTTGGTTTTTTTGGGAAATATTTATAAACTCATCATTTAAGCTACTAAATTTAACTTTAATGGCAATATTATTAAACATATTTTAATTTCAGATTTATATAGGAAAACTAAGGCTGAATTTGACTAAAATTCTTTTTCTTTTGGTATGTTTAAAGGTATTTGTTTTATTATTAATGTTTAGGTTTACATGGTTATAGCAGTCCTGTATATAAAATTATTAGTTAATTTTATCTTCCTCTATTTAATTTTTATTGACTTTATTGTTATATATTGACACAAAAAACACTTCTTATTTAAGTTTATTATACTTAACTACATTTACTTAATTTTATTTACTATTTGATATATATATATATATGTATATATATATATATATATATATATATATATATATATATATATATATATATATATATATATATATATTTATGTATATTATATATATATATATATATATATATATATATATATATATATATATATATATATATATATATATATTATTATTACTATTATTTCATTTATTTACTGTACTTTTAAAGTTTTGAGTTGCAAATAAAAAGTTATAAGGAGTTTTAAAAGCTCTTTTTAATAATCAATTATGTTCTCTATTTAATTATATCTAAATTTTAGATATTTTGCTTAACATAGTAAATTTTAATTATAAAAATGAGTAAAACAGGCCATACAGGGGGGAGAAATAAAACCGTAGTTTCCAATTTATTTATACCTATGAAACAAATTAGAAAAATGGAAAGAGTTAAATGTTTTTTTTGCTTTGACATTATCTCTAAAAACTGAACTCGAATAACTAAGCATATTGAAAAATGTCGAAAATGTCCTGAAGAAGTAAAAAGCCTATATGCAAATAAATCAGGTCATAGTCAAAAACAGCAAGACTCTTCTGGAGATGCTGAACCAAACACAAAAAATCCACAATCTGATTCCTTCGGAACATCCTCTTCTGAATCAATTCGTAGAAGTAAAACACCATGTTCCGTGTTTGACAGCATGACAAAAACTGAAAAGGTGTGTATTGTATTTTGAAATTTTAAGATTTATTTGAAAAATTAACTAATATGGCAACTAGCTTATTAAAAGTTCATAATTTTTAAATTTAAGATTTCTTTCATGATTCACTGATGTACCAGTATGACATTATCTTTTGCAGGAATTGATTGATACACACCTAGTTAGAGCAATATATGCTAGTGGATCACCACTCCATATAGTAGAAAATAACTATTGGAAAATCTTTTTGAACAAGTTACATCCTGCTTATAAGCTTTCGTCAAGACATGAAGTGTCAAATGTGTTATTAGATAATGAATTTTGAAGGATTTCAGCAAATGTTAAAGAAATGGTAGCAACTGCAGATTATCTTGGATTTATGTGTGATAGATGGAGCAATTTAAGGTACAGTAACAATTTATTATAATATTAGTTGATGCAATTTAACCTATATTATTTAGTTAATAAACAGATCCTATTTGTTTATATGCTGTTTCTTCTTTACAGAAATGAAGCTATCATAAACTTTGTAATGACATTACCTTCTTCATCACCCATTTTGTGAAAGACATTGCCTACAGGTAAAACCATAATTCTAGTACTGTATACAATGGATTTACTTAACAGACTGGTAGACTTTTAAAATATGCATACTATTTTATAATTAACTTTGATATTAAATTTATAACAAATAACACTGAAAACCATTTCAGTAAGCAGAAATAATATATCAGTAAATAGATTTATAATATTTATATAGTACAGTATATATAATATATACTAAACTGTTTTGTAGGAACATTAAGCCATTCTGGTGAATATATGGAAAATGAAATAAAGTTTTAGAAGAAATAAATCCTAACAAAGTTTTGGGCATTGTGACTGACAATGCTGCAAATATGAAAAATGCGTGGACTCGTCTAAAAGATTGTTATCCCCATCTTCATTGTTATGGATGCATTTCACATGGTTTAAATTTACTGTTCACAGATTTTCTAAAATTGACAACTTTAAGTGTTTTTGTCACAAATAACTGATATTGTTAAAGAAATAAAAAATTCTCATTTATCTGTTGCAGCATTTAGAGATATACAAAAAAAATCAGCTGATGTAGTAACATGCATTTTCTTGAAACTACCTGTACGAACTAGGTAATACAACTAAAAATATAAATATACTGTACATTACCAAAAAAATTGAACCATGTAACTAATTTTATTATACATTCATAAAAATAGATTTCATTTAGTAAATTACTTTACTCTAAATTTATTAAATTATCATAATTTCTTTGTATTTTATTTAAAGGTGGGGATCAACTGTAGCATGCTTAGATAGCATACAGAAAAATGAGCAACCATTAAAAACATTGGCTATTTCTGAAAACAGTGGACTTAATTCAGTAACAAAAAATATTCTTTTATCAAATGTTTTTTGGGATAGGATTGAAGGTTTTTTCAAATTGCTGTCACCAATAGCTGATGCAATAAAGAAAATTGAATCAAATACTCCCATGTTATCTACTGTTGTGGAAATTTTTCACTTCTTGGAGGACCACATTTTTAAAAACTTAACAGTTAGCCCATTCTCAAAGAAGGAAGAAGAAGAAGCCAAAAAAATCTTTAAGAAAAGAAAAGATTTTTGTTTAACAGAAATTCACTTGGCTGCCAATATACTAGATTCCAAATTTCAAGGCAGAGTCTTTACTGGAGAACAAAAGGTATTTACTACACATAATTCATATATGATTCTTAAAACCAAATACATTTTAGCCTTGGGCATTAAAAGTAAAATTTTTTAAAAATTTTGATTTATATTATTACTATTTTCAAATTTGAAAATACTATTTAAATTAATAAAGTAATTTTAAAATTATTGAAAGAAAAATCTTTTTATAGATTGATGCATGTGAGGCGATACACAACATTGTTGCAAGTATGCCTGAGGTAAATAAAGAAATTATGTTTGACTTGGCTAATTACCAATCAAAGGGTGGTATATTTTCAAAACCTTCTATTTGGACTGCATTTGGAATAACTCAACCCATAAATTGGTGGAAAGGATTGTGTTCCTTTACTGAACTATCAAAAGTTGCGTCTAGAACTCTTCAGCTACCAGCTTCAAGTGCAGCATGTGAGAGAAGTTTTTTTGGGTCAAAAAACACACTTTTTTGACCCAAAAAAACGCAAGAGGAAAAAAACGCGTTTTTTTGCAACTCTAAGTATATCCACAGCAATTAATTGTGTTCTTGCTTACATTTAAATAAAAAAATTGCTTTCTTTTTAAATAGTTTTGTGTTGGGTTGTATGAAAAAGTTGTTAGATAGTTGTTACTTAGCAACATTAATTATAAAATATACCTATTGACATCTCCTTGTGCTCTAAAAGCTGTTACTACAGCTGAATAAGCATCCAATTCTAAAATTTGAATAAAATTAAAAAACTTTGAAATTCATTGTAAGAAAAATTATAATAACTTTCATACAATAAAATCAATTTAAAATACAATTAAAATCTTTAACTTGGTAAATTTTTTTTAATGCGATATAATAAATTCAAAATTTTAAAAAACATTTTTTTATCCAATGCAAAAACAAAAAAAAACAATATCTCTAAACTGTGCAGCACCTCCATAACCAACACATAAATTTACAATATTTCAATATCAATATATTGTGTAGTAAGAAATATTTCTCGTTAATGTAAAGTAGTTGATCTTAAACTCACACATTAAAGGATTTTTCTTGCTCACTTCATTTTATAGATTATTTAACTGCTTTATTGCACAAAAGACCATAAGGATAGATTTAGAAACAACCCAGCCATTTAAATAACCCTGCAAAGAACAAGATTGGCAGAATTAGTAAATACATCATATCCAACATAAACTCTATATTAAGAAATGGACTTAATCAAGGAAAAAACATTTAGAGCGTTTTTTAATTGGTTAGCTATTATAAACACCTCTATGAATTTCTCATACTTGATAATTACTTTTCAATCAATCAAAAATATCTAAAAATATCTGCCACTTTCATAAAGCAACATGTGAACATTATTACAGACTACAGTTATGTTTCATTGTATTTGATTAATCAGGACAGCAAATCTTCTTTGTTAAAATGGCCATTATGGGAAAAAAAAAATCAGATGGATTTATTGATGTACCTATGTGAGCTTATAACGGAAATAAATTAATATCTCACAGCATCACAATATACATAAAATCTTTAAAAAGATACAATGAAAGACAGTTCTAGGAGTATGTAGAACATGAAACCTATTATTCACATAACTAATAGGTTTGGCTTAATGTTAATACCTAAAACAACAAAGAAAACTGCAACTGCTTTATTCAATAATACTAAACGATATTAATTAAAAAGACACTGTTTTGAAGTTTTTTAATGCTCCAGTGTTAACTATAACATTTGACTGTTTTTATTTAAATTTGTGAATTTAAATGATCTGTTATAAATAGTTTTGTAATAAAATATAGAGCAAACACTCATTAGAAAAGTAATTGAAAAATTACAATTATATTTGTTTGAAACAACTCTGAACTTTATGCTTTTAGATTATCAGATGCTACTTAACAACTATAGTAACAAAAAATGTTACTTTAGTTACTATAGTTACAAAAACGGTAATAAGTTACATTAAAGAATACATTAAGTTATTGCATTACATATTTTATAAAACATATTGCCAAGTTTGTGTATGAAATAGAGAAAATATTTTCAAAGATTGTAAAGAGGTAATAAAACTAGCTGAATTGCATTTTATAGATTGGACAAACTTAATAACAAACTGTATAATTCAAAGGTATTAAGAGAATGCATCTAATCTTACTGCAAAATAAAATAAGTTAAAATAAAAAAACAAAGAAACCTTAAAATGACAGACATTAAACCTCAATTGATATAAATAAATATGAAATATTAAAAAGTAGTAACAATACTTAAGGAACAGCACAAATTCAAAGGAACAGCACAAATTAAAGTGTCATTTATTGGTAGTTGATTTAAAAAATTAAAATCAAAGTTTAAAGCTTAATTTAAAAAAATAACGTCTAAATTAAAAAAATAACATATCTAAATTTCTCAGGGCTCGAATTAAATTGTAGAATGTTTTTGTCTAAAGTTTTTATTCGGGGTCATCCAAAAAATAAGTCACGCTAAAAACTTGTAAATAGTATTTGTAAAAAAGAAAAAGAAATGCAAATTTACGACAGACTCAGAATGTGATTAATGGGAGAGAAGCTAAGCTTGGCAGAGCCAAAAGAACATGTCTAACTGCAGTTACAATGCAAATTGTAATTTGCACATTGTCTAAAGGAGAAAGAGCATCATTAGAATAAGCAAAATATGACAATAATATTCCACACAGGGGCAAATGAGAGAATTGTAGAGGTAGAGAATGGAATCAGGAATATATTAATGGCAAGCATGATAAAGAGAAGCAACATTAGCAGATGCTAATTTAGCTATCAATAGAATATATACTTCACTCTATCGCCTTTCTCTCTGTTCTATATTGCTCTCCTTCATCTCAAGACTGATGTTATTTCTGATGAAATTGACCAAGCTCTTTCTCTTTATCCTTCAGTCAATATTGTTGTTGCTGGTGACTTGCTTATCACACTGAGTGGCTTGGCATTAGTGTTAGTTATTCTGTAGGCTTTAAAGCTAACAACTTTTGCCTTTCTCAATCTCTAACACAAATAGTCAATTTTCCTACTCGCTTTCCAGACAATCCGAATCTTTTACCTTCTTCGCTTGACTTGTGTATATACACAAATAGTCAACTTTCTAACTCGCTTTCCAGACAATCCGAATCATTTACCTTCCTTACTCGATTTATGTCTTGATTCTGATCCTAGTCAGTGCTCAGCTTCTCCATATTCACCCTTAGGTACTTCTGATCACGGTTTGATCACTCAAAAACTATTATCTCATTCTTCTTCTTCATCATTCCCTTATCATTGTACCTCTTATAACTATCTTCAAGCTGACTGGGACTCTTTTCATAATTTTCTTCGTGATGCCCTTGGCTAGAAATCTTTCATCTTACTGCTGACAAATGTGCTTTTTACATTACTTCTTGGGTTTAGGCTGGCATAGAATCTTTTATTTCCTCTTGACAATTTCAAATGAAGCTTCACTCTTCTCCAAGGTTTTCCTCTCATTGTGCTGCTGTAATTTCCAATCGTAACCATTACTTTTATATCAGCAAATCAATTCTCCAGAAAATAGATGTCTGTTTACTAATGCTAGAAACCATTGTAAAAATGTTTTGTCTAACGCCAAAGCCCGCTACTCTCAGGTTTCAAAATCTCGTATTTCATCTCAAAATTAGGCTCTCATGACTTCTGGAGAATCTTTAACAGTGTCTATAATATAAACAAATCTGTTATTCCACCTCTCTTGTATGGTTCATATTTTGTCACCTCACTAAAGACAAAGCTGAATTGTTTGCTAAGAACTTCTCATCAATATCCTTGCTTGATTCTACTAGTTGTGTTCTATCTGATATAGCCAACGAACAGGTTAATTCATTGCCTGACCTTGGTATCACTCCAGCTTCTAAAGTGATTTCCTGCTTAGACTCTTCTATAACTTGTGGTCTGGACAACATACCTGTTATAGTCTTGCAGAAGTGTTCTCTGGAGCTGTCGTCTATACTTTCAAAACTATTTAACAAGTGTTTGTCAGTCTTTTTTTCTAGCCTGCTGGAAAGCGGCATCTGTTATCCCTATTTTTAAAAATTCTGGAGAGGAATTTGACTCGTCTAACATTCATCCTATTAGTCTTCTTACTACCATAAGTAAGGTTTTTGAGTCTTTAACTAACCAACACTTTATTTCTCATCTTGAGTCTAATAACTTACTTTTTGATCATCAATATGGATTTCGATCTTCTTGTTCTACTGCTGATTTGTTAATGGTAATAAATGATAGGCTTTATTGTGCATTAGATAGATGTGGAGAGATTTCTAAAGCCTTTAGAATGCTGGTTTTCTCCATAAGCTCTCCTCTTACAGTGCATCAGGTAACATCTTTAAGATTATTTAATCCTCCCTTACCCATTGTACCATAAAAGTTGTCCTTGTGGACAGTACTCTTCATCATATCCTGTAACTTCAGGGGTTCTATAAGGTTCTATCCTTGTCCCTATACTTTGAGGATATTTGAGCTTGAAAAGGATTTCACTTCTGCTACAGCACAAGGCTCTCAGTGGCTGGTGAACTTTAACTCAATAAAACTCATTTTTTTCAGCTTATCATTATCACAACCAGGGATGCGGAGTCCTAAAAAGGACTCCTGATTTGAAAGTCACAAAAAGAATACTTTAACCTAGTTTTTGTTATCCAGGAGCTCTAAAAATATAAATAAGTTTATGAACTACTAATAGTAAAAAATTTAAGACTTTTAGGTTAGAAGAACAATCGTTTTTTAAGCCCGGAGTCTTAAGGTATAATGGCGGCAAGGACTCCGGGACTCCAGGACTCCGGGCTTAAAAACAATAAGTTTCAAGTTATTAAATCTCATTAATTTTTTTATTATAGTAGATAATAAGTCAACAAACATGTTTAGAGCTTCTGGACACTACAGACTTGGAAAAAGTAGAGATATAAAGCCGGAGTCCTTTTGGGACTCCGCATCCCTGATCACAACAGTCTAGATCTTCCTATATTTATGAATGGTAATATACTTGATGAGTCATCTACTCTTCATCTTTTAGGATTAACTAATACTTTCTATCTTTCTTGAAAACTATATATCAAATCCATTGCAAAATTAGCACCTGCTATGGTTGCATTTCTTTATTGTGGTCACCCCATTCTTACTCAAGATTCTATTCTTTATCTCTATAAATCTTAAATCTGTCCTTGTATGGAATACTGTTGCCATATCTGGGGCGGATCTTTTAATGATGTCCTTTCTCTTTTAGACAAGGTGCACAAATGTTCTTGCTCTTGCAACCATCCTGCAACCATTATCACAACTTTGCAATGTTGCTTCTTCTAAAAATTCTTAATCGTCTAGTTTTTTCCTTGAACATCAGTTCTTTGGAACTTGCTCCTTTCATCTTGTTTTCCTGATTCATATAATATAAATTTGTAATCTTTCAAGTCAAGCCTTCACAGAAAACGCGTGCGGTTTTTTGTCTTGTATGACCACATGCAAGTATTTTATTTTAGACAACTTGGTCATGGCCACTTGCAAGTTTTATAATAATAATTGCAGAAAAAGTTTCAAAAACAAAAACTAACAAAATAGGAAATAGGAAGAAATTTAAATAGAAAGAAACTTAAATAGAAAAAAATAAAAAGAAGTTAATTTAAATAATTTGTGTACTGTTTTTATTTTTGTTTCTTTAGAGTGGTTGTTACATTTTACAACAAAATTAGATAAGGCGAAGCAATAATAATAAAAAAAAAAAGACTTAAGTCTACAATAAAAAAAATAATTTTCCAAAAAAGTTGTAAAAAATAAAACAATCTACTTACAACTACAAAAGTAATAACACCCTAGTAACTAACTGCATTATAAAAGTAATAACACAGTGTTATTACTTTTATAACACACTTATAACTTTTATAATTCATTTTTTGTTCCAACAACATAAGTAATCCCAAATTTCAATTGAAGTAGAAAAGCATCCAGAAAAATAGAATGGATATTCAAATAATATTTAAAACTTAAGGAACTTAAACAACTTTATAAAATTGTACTGTATAAAAAGTTTTGCATTATAAAAAATGTTACTAATGGTCCGTTTTTAAGATCAACCAATAAAAATTTGTTATTGGTTGATTTTAAAATTTATGCGCCTTTTTACGGACTATTACTTATGCTTTTCATATTGCTAAACATTTTATAAAGTACGTTTTTATAAAGTTGTTTAAGTGATTTGTAAATGTTTCTGAAGTTTTTAATATTATTTGAAAATCGGTTTTATTTTTCTAGATGCTTTTCTACTTTAATGTTTGGAATTACTAATGTTGTTTGAACAAAGAATGAACTTTAAAAGTAATAAGTGCTTTATAAAAGTAATAACACTATTAACAGTTTTATTACTTTTATAATGCAGTTAGTGACTAAAGTGTTATTACTTTTGTAGTCGTAAGTTTATTTTTTTTTTAAATAACTTTCTTGCTAACAAACTTATAATAATTTGCTTCTAAAAAACAAAGTAAAATGGCTATGCATAAACTAAAAATTTAAAGACCAGATATTTTCCAGAGTTTGCAAATTGCAATCGCTTAATTTAACCCTTAATATATACTTGTTATATTAAAATTATACAAATATATTTTACAAACAGATGACAATTTATATTTTCGGTTTCCTCTTTAAAAAAACAAACAAATAAAATATAGAAAAATCATTCTTTTTAATGTTTAAAATTGCTTTTTTTTTTTTTTTTTTTTTAGTTTTGACTGATTGAATTTGGTAGTCAAAAATAACAACAACTATGAAGAAACAAAAATAAAAATAGTACACAAATTATTTAAATTATTGGTATTATTAATTTCTATTTAAGTTTATTTTAATTTCCTATTTTGTTTTCTTTGTTTTTGAAACTTTTTTCAGCAACACATAATAAAACTTGCAAACAGTCGCGACCAAGTTGTCTAAAATAAAATACTCATGCATGGACATACAAGACGAAAAACCCCACACATTTCTTGGGAAGGCTTGCAAATCGCCTTTTAATCGCTTTTTGCTCTATAAACTTTATCTTTTTTTCCTCCAGTTACTTCCAACTCTAATAGTGGTTGCTTGCAGTGTTGTTGGAAGTGAAGATGTTTAAAAAAAAGTTTTCATGAGATGTCAGTAGAAAGCGATAAAATAATAAGCGAAAATACCTGCCTGGGTACCAGTAAAACAAATAGGCAGGTACCCATTAAAAACATATTTTTTGAAAAATTTGTTCTTATAAACTGTCAATAAAATATTTAATTTAATGATGTTGTTTATGATGTCCAGGTTACACAAGTTCCAATTACAGTTTAGAAATTCTTGTGTGTCCACTGCTTAGGGTGATAAAGATGTACAACGTTGATTGACCACATGCCAAGCAGTCGAGGAAGCATATTTTAATACCACTGAAGTTGCAGGTATGCACTTGTTTATGCATGCTAAAACAGCATAATTATATCTTCAACCTTCTGAAAGATTTTTGTCTGAGAGACAAAATAATAAACAAGTTGGATAAGTTCTGTTTTATGTAAAGGAAAACATTGTACACAGGAGCAATAATACAAATCATTGAGGAATAATAATTTGATGCCTGAATCAGACACTCAGGAAGGAAATATTATTATAATAATTATTATAATTATATATAAATATAATTATAAATAAATATAAAGGTCTTAAGGAAATTTAATTCAACTTATTAAACCAAATTTTTTCTCTCACTTTATTTTATTGGAAAACAATTTGAATGAAAAAATTAAATAAAGACATCAATTTAAAAACCCTTTGAATAAAAAAATTAATTATTCTAAAATTTTTAATAGTACGCCAAAACAGGGGCGCGGTAGCTCTAAAAAGCCCATGCAGAATTTTTATTAAAAGGCCAATATATGCGGAATTTTACCATATATGCTATATGTAAAGGCCCATATGAAAAACAAATTTTTTTCTTTTCTTTTTCGTAACTGACCTTATTCTAATAAATCATTAATACAAACCAACAAGTTGAGATAATACTATTTGTAATTAATAATATTGTTTGTAATACTTCAAAATAAAAAATGGTAAAAACACAATGCAGCGATTACGTTTTTGTTTTGATTTTCTCAAAACACAACTTTACCGCAAGCAAATACGATTAGTATTTTATTGTTTGAAGAACATAGCCTAACGCAAAATTAAAAATCAAAGATTTTAATTTTTTTATTACTATATAATAATGTATATTTTATTGTACAACAATATAAATTTTTTTAAATTATATATAATTATTTTTCTAAAATAAATATTGAAAATCTTGAAAATTAGGAAATTCTTTTTATTTTATGAGAAAATTCTTTTTAGTTTATGCTTTTGTTTCATTCGGTGTTTTAACTTTTATTAACATTTTAGGATAAACTCGCAATAGCT
This sequence comes from Hydra vulgaris, assembly GCF_038396675.1. Lineage (NCBI taxonomy): Eukaryota > Metazoa > Cnidaria > Hydrozoa > Anthoathecata > Hydridae > Hydra > Hydra vulgaris. Next base: position 64,262,838 of record NC_088920.1, on the reverse strand, counting down.
AAAATGCCGCTCTAAAAATGGTGCCGTTATTGACATAATTTAAACATAAAAGTTTTTATAATGTAGTTTCATTTAGCAGTTCATCATCCTTTTTTAAATCTGTCTGAGGACAGGATATTACGGAGTGATTTCTTTATTTACATACAATAATATAAACTGTATAAAATTAAAAAATCCCGATTAGCCTCTGGGGCCACCACGCCTCTGCACCAAAAAAGAAGCAATAGATTAGAAAGAACATGGTATTTGAATTAGTTTTGTATTTTTTTAAGTTAGCTTATTTGTTTTTTTGATCTTACTCTTTCATCTATAGAGAGTATGTTTTTACAAAAGTATTAGGTTTAAAGTTTAATGATGATAATGTTTACATCAATTCTAATTTTAAGAATTAGAATAATTTTATTTACTTTGTTTTATTTTAAACGCGTTTTATGTTTTGAATGTTATCAACTCTATGAAACAGCAATAAAACAGCATAGGGAAGTTATTTTATATTAACACAAACATCTTAATTGACAAAATAACTTTGCATTATTGTTTTTTTTTCTATAGCCTTTTATAATAAAAATTTAATAGGCCTTAAAAATAAAATGTGTTTTACCATCAGTACAAATGGTATAAAATGAATGAATAAGGCATTTAATTGTTATAACTGATTAAAGTGGTTTAAATATTGTAACATTTGCGCATTTACTTTAACTTTTTTAAGTATCATATCATTATGTAAAAACAATTACTAAAAGTAATATCATAATAGTCATATATCATATATCATAATAGTACTAAATATATCATAATAGTACTAAAAGTAATATCATAATAGTCAGGGCTCAAATTAAGTGATAGCAAATTGTGATTTATCTGGAAAAGTTTCCAGTCTTTAAATTTTTACCTTATTAAAAACCGTAAACTCAATACCTGTTATTCAATAAAAAATATTTATATTGATCTTTATTTATAAATTCATAAATCAAATTCAATAATAATACTTGATCTATCTAGGACACAAACCAAAACTGTAAAAATATTGGTGATTTAAATGCCATCTATGCTCTATTTTTCTATTTTTACCAAACTTGTTTCAAGAGGAAAAAGGGAGTAAATAATACTCAAATTTTAAGTGATAATATTTTTAACATCTTTAAAAATAGTAAAAATGTTTAAAAAAATTACCAGGAATCCCAGGAAATTTCATTAAAATCCAAAGATAACAGGATGATTTTCCACCACCGGGATCCTGTTTGAGAAGCCCTAGCTAAAATTTCTTAATTTGTTGAAAGTCATTTTAAGTATCATGACTATTCACAGATCAAACTTAGGTAGAGAAAGAGTTTTTCGCACAGTAACTAAAATATTATCTGACCAACAGATAGTTGATAGATCAGTGATAGGATTATGGTATTGGAAAAAATTATTATTTTCTAAGAAACAATTGAAGAATTTCTGACATAATATAATAATCTAATAGTTCTAGTAAGTTTGATGACATAAATTCATTTTTGTCTAACAGAGAATGTTGTTAACAGGGACTGTGTCTAGCGCTTTCATATACTACTTCATAAAATTTATCAACAAAAGAGTACTATATATTTATATAAAAACTATTTATAAGTGTTATCACTATTTTGTTTTGATATGAAATAAATTATACCTAAGCGTCTTAAGATTCTTTTAGCTTCTTCTCGTGTCAGCTCTTCTTGAAGTTCGGTGGACATCTTGAAAAAAGAAAATTATATAACCTAATGGTGTATATATTAGCATGTGCTTTATAATTATTAAATCACATGCTAATATATACACCATTAGGTTTTTTACTTAAACTAGCCGCTTATTTTATTAAAAAAATATGCTTTTTTACAACAACAAAGTATTGACAAATATAAAAAACAATTAAAAATACTTTAAAACCCTTTATTATTAATGTGTTGAAATTAAGATCGTGTTACAGAAGCTTAAAAACTATTGGTATTTTGAAAGAATTTTAAAATACCACATAGTTAAATTCAATTTTAAACCGCGCTAAAAATTATTTAAGCTAAATTAACAAAAATTATTAATTGAATCTAAATTTGGTATTTGAAACAGATTATATTTCCTTATAACTTATTTCTTATAACAATCTTATACTTAACATAATCTTTTGTTTGTTTATTACAATTTATTTATTTTAATTTTTATGTATTTAATGTAGTATTTTTAAAAAAGATTATAAACAATTTATAGATAGATTTTATCTGTTACTAATAAGATATTTGTAAATGTATGTTTTGTTCTTAAACATATTACATCAAAAGAACTTTACATGATATTAAATAAGAAACAAAAAATACATTTGTGAAAATCAACCACAATCACAATCAACCACAAGTGTCAGTATATCAGCATAAAATCAGGTAATCTTTTTAGACTAATTGTAATTGATGTGATACAGTGTTTCATTTGTTATTCTCCAAAGTAATATCTATATAAATTAATTTTCATGTAACAATTTGAATTAATATTTGCTGATGATGACTTATTAAACACGCTTTAGTTTATTTTTTAGGTGCAGAAAGTCATACTGACAGATATTGCCATTGAAAAAATAATACAAAGTACAAACAGTCAAAATAAAAAGCATCTAATAATTCATGGTTTTCCACCCTTACAGATGTCTGGCCCATAAGCTAAACTTGATTTTCACTGATGCAAGTAACCTCATATTAATAGCAGCTTCCTATCAAGATTTAACAATAGTCTTAAAAGCAATAAAAAAAAACTCAAAAATATTATAGCTTTGTCAAAACAACATCAGCAGAAATCAAGACAAGCCATTCAACAATTACTATCACTACTAATTAACTTCCAGTTAAAACTTTGTTTAAATTTTGCATATATCTATTTGCTATTTTATTATTTATCAAACTGAATCATCATACTCGTTATGTAAAAAACCTTAAAATTAGACTGGGTTTATTAAGTTAATAAAACTATTAAGTCATAGCAATTGAAGAAGTTGAAGGAGATAAAACAAGTCTCTCTATTGTGACCAAACCTTTTTTGGATTTTTAAAATTCTTTCAGACTGTTTTAGATCGATTTCACCACCAAGTGAAGCAGTTTAAAAATAATTTAGAAGACTGTTTAGGATCAAAGACTAAATAGATTAACAAATGACCAAGCTTACAGTAACTTATAAAAACAACATGTCAAGTGACTCTGGAAAATTTGGATTTGACTGCTTAATAGAAGACATTTTTAACAGGAAATTCAGGATATATAACATGGTCTCCAAAACTACCTACTTTTTTTTTTTTTTTTTTTTTTTAGATTATTAACCTTCCCAAGGCCCGAGGGGGGCCACTACAGTCGAGGAGGCTACTCATTTTTTTTTTGTGTTTTTTATTTTTTATTTTTTTATTATACTTAAAATTCTGTATATAAACTTTTAACTTTGTGATAAATTATATATAAAATAATAAAATTTTTCATTCAAAAAAAGAAAAAACAAACAATACAAAAGTTGCTATTATGAAAAATTTTAAATATTAAATAACAGTTTCTGAAAATGAAAAATATATATATTATCATCTACAAAACGAATTTTTAGCTTTCATTTAAGAGCAATTCCATGTGAAAACATCCAATTTTTTTTTGAAAATGCAACCCTAAGTCTCAGATTTTGCTGATTTTTAAACCACTTAAAGATTTTAGTAAACCATGAACATCCTGAAAATTTTACTGTCTAATTTCAATCGGATCCTAAGACATAGCTATTTTAGGTTTGCCTCTATCCAACAAAAAATTTTAAAAATAGTTTTGGTCCTAGTTTCTATTAGATGTGTGTTGGAATAGCGAAAAATTTGTACCATCATATATTTTGGGCCAACGAATCCAATGAAACAACTTAAAATATTTATAAAATTAACATAACACCTAAAATTTAAACATTTATCACAATTTTACTGGGGCGTACAGTTGGTCAGGTGGTGGACAAAACCTAAAAAATAAATATTTATTATATTCAAAACCATATAAAACATATTTGTAATACGCTCATTTAAAATTTTAAAAAACCACAAAATTCAGTTGCGGTTTCATGAATAATGAAAAATTTTTTTTAAAAAAAAAACATGAAATTTTTATTTCTTAATGCATAGCTAATAGTAAACAGTAACTTTTAAAATTTTATAAGCTTACAGGATTAGTTTATATATTTAAACTATTTAACAGTAAAGCTTTATGAAAAATATATAAAGTAAAGATCAGCCTTTATAATACACTTACATTTCTAGCTTTAAAATTTTTAGGTAAATTTTTACTATTTAGTACTTTTATTTGGAAATAAACTGTCACATAATTTAAGAAACCTACAAGAACCTATATTAAATACTTGTACTAGTAAATGTAATATGTATACAACCTATTTGAACTATATACATTCCCCTAACTTCCCCATTTGGGTTTCTTTAACATTTTAAAATAATGACTTGTAACTTATGTTATTTGCTTGAAATCAACTTTAAACTAGAGGATACTGAGTGAAAAACTTTATAAAATTATAATGTAAAAAGCTGATAGATGTAAACAATGATAATACTCATTTTGAGAGAAGTAATGAAAATTGGCTAGCTCAAGTTTTTTAATAAATCTACGGTACATTAAATGCTACATCATCAGTTAATGAAGTTGGGAAACTATGCTGTTTTTTGAAAAAGCTTGTAACAGAACAAAAAGAATAAGCTTAACAATATTATTAATATTTTATTTAGCTATAAGATACTTCATGCAACAAAATTGAAACTAAGAAATGAATTCAAGTATAAAACTGGCACAAAAAATTCTGAAAGTTGAAATAAAACCCCTATTTAACCTGCTTAGATATATACACCTGATGAAGCTTTAGCATTAATTATTAACTAGCTGAGATCGGACCCGTAAAAATACCGGTCTTTAAAAGGTATAAAACTGGTTCAGATAAATCATTTCATGGATAAGAGTTTATTTATTACAATAGTAATAAATAAATAGTTTTTGTCTTTATTAGAATAAATCCCATAAAAATATATTCCATATATCTTTAATAGAAGAAGTTTTCCTAAAAAATTTAATTAAATCTTATTTTAGTTTGTTTTTCTAGTTTTTTTGCCACTAAGCGATGTCACATACGCAAAAAAAATTCTGGTTTCAACGATTTACGAAAAAGCTGTGTCTATCATTTTTAATGGTCTAAGAAGCAGATGACACAATTTTAGCAATTTTAGAAATTATCAAGAGAGGGCCAAATCTAAAATTGATGTTTCAAATTTTCTAGCTGGATACCAATATGTTTCGTGTTTTTTCAATATTGTCAATTTTTTTAAATATAAAAACATACCTAGAAAAAATCATAACAAAACAGCTTGAGCAAAAAAGACTTGTAATTATTAGAAAAGTTTACTTATATAACATACGATTCTAAATAAAACATTTTATAAGTGGATTTTTTACATTTTGTAAAAAATATATATTAACAAATAACATATTTGTTAATATATATATATATTGTTTATATAGGGATGGATAAGCGCAACAAAGTTTAAAAAAAAAAAGTTTATATCAAAATATGGTTTATACAATGTTTCTTTGCAAACACCAATACACTATACTTAAAATTTTTAAGTGCACTGAACTGCAATTACTTTTAATTTTTTAGTATAGTGGCTTTTGTTAAGAGCTTTTAAATTTTACGTCAAATTATCTCATTTCATCATATATGTTGTATCATTCCTACTGCAGCTGTTTTTCAAAACGCCTTAAGGTAAAAAAAAACCAATTTAACAAAATAAGCTAGTTCAGATGTCTACAAACGTTATTGAATACATATTTTCAAAGAGTTCTGAAAAAATTCATAAAAATTATTTGTTTCAAAAAACAGTTTACAAAGAGTTTTTCTTAATAATCTTTTTTTAATCTTTTTAATCTTTTTTCTGGAAATACATAATAAGCATATTAAGAAGTTTTGAAAAATGGCTGCAGGATATATTTATACTAAAAAAATAAATGTAGCAAAAAAAACTTTTAATTATCAAAAGGAAGTTTTAAAATTTTTTTAGCTACAGGCTTTTTTTTTTTTGCCTCCACAGCAGCATCTTCTGGAGTAGCAGGACTGTCTTAAGAAGTGTTTTCTTTATTAAATTTCAGGCAAATTTTTTTCAGACCATCCACAGCTTATTAGGACTAATGAGCACATTAGTCCTAATAAGCTGTGGATTTGATGTTTTTTGAAATTTTAGTTTTTTAAAAATCTTTTTTTTGTTAAAGTGTATATTTTTACATATTTTTGTATATAATCTCTCGGCGTGTTATCCACTCAGCCACGCTGGCACGTTTTTAAACGAAAATTTTAAAAACTATATGATTTTTTTAACGGAAACAAATGTTATAGATCAAAATTAAGGAGAGCTTGACGCAATGCAATTTTTAAGTGAAAATCAAACTGTAAAACTTGATAAATGTTTCAGTATGGTATTAAGGTATTTTAACTTTTAAAGGTAGTTTTTTTATATTTTAATATTACTTAATTTGAAGTTTGTGTTAGATATTTCCATACATGTTTGTTCACGTTCTTATAAAACATAGTGCTGAGACTCTTTCTTGCCAATACCTTGGTTGCAATGGCTGCCAAGGGTTCCATGTCAAACACGCTCGAATGAGCACTAACACTATTATTAATACTAAAAGTAATACAAAATCAACATACCAGCTTCTAAGAAATAGTGCTAAAAAAAAGGACTGCCACATATATCCTTTATATAATGGTATAAGATCTTCAAAACCTAAACGCTATCCAAAGAACATTCAAATAGATGGCTATTCAGTACAAATACCGCTAAAAGATCTTCTAAAACACGCTCTTAAAAAGCTTTGTGGTATACAAACTACTGTGTTAATCAAAATACTAAGGAATTAACTAAACTGACATTTAAATGCAAGGATGGTTTTGATGGTGCATACATAGATATAGTGTTTTTAAAGTTTTATAAAGTTTGTTAAATAATTTTTGTTATTAGCAATTATTCAACTAAAATTTATAATAAAAGTAAATACAAAGTGAAAAAAATACTAAAATCTTAATACAATGTGATTCTTTAGACATAAAAAGAGTTAATGTAAAAAAAAAAAAAAAATGATCAAAATAATTTTGTCCATCATAAGTCTAATATCCGGCCCACTGTGGGGCGAGTCCAATCACAAAAATGTTAATGTAGCTTGTTTTTTTCAAGTGCCCTGAGTAGTTAAGTTATAGTTATTACAAAAAATTGGACAGTGGTCTTTTCTAAAACATAAAATAAAAACATGGTCAAATCTACTTAAATTTATTGCTTAAAAGACAGTTATTATGATAAATCAGAAGAGAAAAAAAAGGTGGCAACTTGACTGTTTTGTAACTGAAACAGTTTTGGCTATATCGAAATGTTTTTTTAGATGTTGTTGACTTGGTGCTTCTTTTTTTTCAGTAGTTATATTATTTAGAAATGTTTATAATATTGTAAAAGTAAAGTTAGAATGCTCATTAATGATGTAAAATTTTCTAATCCTGAACAACCTTGACCCCATGAACACATTGAATGGATTATGCATTTTTCTTGCATCTTTTTAAGGGATAATAATTAATAGTATATTGATAACATGGAATCTTGAGGATTTGGAAAAGTTTTAAATGATGAATGTCATAAAATATGTTTTGTACAAAAACAAGGATAAAAAAGATTTTTGTAATCCAGAACAGGATTTTCAAGATACTTATATTTGGAGGTCTGGCTTGCTATGAGATATCATACAAAGACTATTTATAATCGTCGTGAGCAGGTTTTAGGACCAATATTTATTATCATCATGAGCAGGTTTTTTTTTTTTTATTATTATCATGAGCAGGTGTACTAAAGAATAATTAGTGTTGCGATGTTTTAGAAAGACGAAAAAAAAAAAAAAAAAAAGGCTAAAGGTAATATGTATATATATACATACATACACACACACACAAACACACATATATATATAGGGTGTGGCAGTGATTCGTGAACTAATTTTTGGATAGGTTTTGTGATGTAAATAAAATACTTCCGCAATTCGTTATTGTTGATTAATGTTCAATGACCATCTTAGATTTTAATAAAATAGTAAATAAAACACATTTTAGTTAAAAGTTTTACAATGGAAACTAAAAGAACTAAAGTTTTAATTTTGATTCACGCGGGTTTGTGTGCACGTGAAGTGATTCGTGTTTCTGGAGTATCTAAAACTAGATTTTACAAAGTGGTTAAACGTGGCAGTGCTGAAAGAGCAAAAATGCCTTCTCCAGTGAATAAAAAAGTTGATAAAAAGTTTACAGAAAAGCTTAAAAAGCATGTTAAAAAGAATCCTACTGTATCCAGCAGAAAGACAGCAAAATTGTTCAATGTTGATGAAAGGACAGTCAGAAGAACTCTAAAAACACTTGGAAAAGTCAGTGTGGCCCGACCTTCATGTCAACTTTTAACAGAAAGACTTAAAACTTTATGTTTGAAACGATCAAAGAAGCTTCTAAATCAGCTAAAAAGCCATGCTTCGTCGACAGTTAAAATTTTCCCAGATGAAAAACTCTTTAGTGTTGATTGTGTGATAAATAGGCAAAATGACAGATTCATTGTGCAGTATGGTGACAAAGCAACACATATCACACCAAGCACCCTCAGTCCATCATGATGCTAGGAATCATAGCTTCAAACAGAGAGAAATGTCCATCATTCTACATCAAAGAGAAAGAAAAAGTTACCTCTGAGGTGTATATTAGCTTACTAAAACACTATGTGGTGCCATGGCTGAAGAAGACATTTCCAGAATTAGTCAAAGCCTACACAAAAATGGAAGAAGAAGTAGCAAGTGCTTATGGAGTAAATATAGATAACTTTAGTGTAGCCTTAACTTTTTCTAGTCTACAGATAAAAAAAGCAAATGATCTTGATCATTTGACAACTTTAATGAAAGAAAAACCTAAAGTTGAACCATAAAAGAAAAATTCAAATATTAACACTTACACGTGAATCTTGGTCTAGAAAATATGTTTCAGAATATTTTGAAGTTTCTGAACATCTTATGCAATATGCTAAGAAACCTAAAAGTGAAAATGGAATTCTTGCTATACCTGATAAAAAAATAGGCCAAAAAATACCTGATTTTCGCACAGCTTTGGTTCAAGATTTTTTCAACAAGATGAACATTCTAGAATTATGCCTGGTAAAAAAGATTGTGTTAAAATTAAAAGTGGTCCTTTACTACAAAAAGACTATTGTTGTGCAACCTTCATGAGCTATATTTTGATTTATAAAAATAATACCCTAATTTTAAAAAAGGATTTTCAGTTTTGTAGTTTGTATCCAAAACGGTGTATTAGTGTGGGACTAAACGGTACACACTGTGTATGTGTTTGTATTCACCATCAAAACTCAATATTGTTTGTAAATGGTGTCCAATGGAATGTTACATACAAAGATTTAATGTCAAAATTAATGTAATACAAGCAATAATAAATGCATGGTTTATAGATGTGCCAAATGTCCAGGTTATGATAACTTGAAGGCATTTTTAGATGAGGAATTAAGGGAGATTGATAAAGAAGAAATTCAATTTAATCAATGGCAAAGTACTGATAGATCACAATTAATTACCCAGACAGCTAACTTATTTGAATATAAAGAGCTAGTTGTTTCTCACATTAATCAACTTAAATCAAATTCATATATTGCAGAGTTGTTAGTCCTTGACCTTGTCTTAAGGCCAAAAATTGATGCCTTGGCCTTGAAACTGTTGGCCTCAACCTTGATTGTTTTAGCCTTGGCCTTAAAAAAATACATACTTTCTTATTGGTTTCGTTGAGTTCTGTGCATAACTTTGATCTATTTTTACAAAATGTGGTTTTGTTGTCACAGCTCTTGCTACTTACAGTTTTGTTGATAATTGGCCTTAACATAAGGCAAAAATTTAGGTCTTTGGTCTTGAAAATGTTTGCGTTGGCCTTGGCCTTGAAACTTTTAATCTTGGCCTCGATCTTAAAACTCTTGGCCCAGGCCTTGTAACTTTTGGCCTTGGTCTTTTGCTTGTAATGTGTGGCCTTGGCCTTGCTACTTTTGGCCTTGTTAACAACTCTAATATATTATTAAATGTCAAACTCGCTATTTGAAAGAACTAAAAAATAATTTAGGTTACAATGAATGTATCATACTGGCAGATTTTGAAAGTTGATGATATGCTTGAATTTTACATCATTAATATAAACACAATCATAAAGCGTGTACACGAAATAAATGTGAAAGTAGAAAAACAACTAAAAAAAAATACTCCTCAATTTTTATTTCGAACCAAGTAATAATTTTAACACAATATAAGAAAATCAAACATTAAAAAAAAAAATTATGTTGCTGGTAATGTGGGGATCTAATAAAATGTTGAGCTTTATTCTTTTTATTAACTTTTGCTTTGGTGGTACCCATAAGCTTGCGCACATAATAAGAATCAAAACTATTTGATGCTTTTTTAAATGATATTTTAATATCTTTAATGTTTCTGCAAAGTTTTTTTGTTTTTTTCATTTTTCTTTTAATAACCCAGTACTTTTCAATAACTCTCAATTCTGGGCAGTTTAGAGGATTTTCTGTTTTAGGCACAAATTTCACATTATTCTTTTTATACCATTCCATAGCTAGTTTACAATAATGAATTAAAGCTAAATCAGGCCAGAACATAGTTATGTTATTATGTGATTTAATGAGAGGTAAAAGGTGTCTTTGTAAACATTCTTTAACATATATTTGACCAGAAAGTGTGGACTGAGAAATATAAGGTGCTGATTTTTTGCCACAACTGCAAATAGCTTGCCAAATCAAAACTTTTTTAGCAAACTTGACATGCTTTGTGTATTTAAATTTCTAATCTATTTTTCCTCTATATTTGGCAATATAATAAACAGCACCAGCAATTTGTTGATGATCGTACTTGATATAAGTTTCATCATCTTCAATAATACAGAAATTTTTAAAAATAAAAATGTCATACAACTTTCTGTCGTGGGTTTTTGCACTTTTTTGTTGAGTTTCAGAATGGTTGGGCACTTTTTCTGCTTTGAAAGAATGAAAATGTTTTTTTCTAACTTTTGCAAAAAATACGAGAAAATCCATATATTTTTGCGCGTTTCCTTAGTGAAAGGCTTGGGTTATTCTTAAAACTGTTAACCAGTTTTCTAACTAGTTTTATATCTTTAAAACCTTCTTTCTTCCACCGCCAGATTTGCGTTTGATCGATTTTGTTTGAGAAAAACGTTGAATAAAAGGACTAACGGTGTATGGATGTATTTGCAATGATTTTGCTAACGAATTGTAGCTACTATTAGGATTTTGTAAATATTTGTGCATAACTTTTTCTCTTACGTCTTCTTCTTTTGTCATTTTTAAAACTAACTTCAAGTTAAATCCAAAAACTAACATATTTTTTTGAAACCACAACACGTTGTAAACAAAATACAAAACAATTTAAAAGATTTTAATACAAACACTGAAAAAAAATGATGTGCTTATTCTTTTATATTAATTTTGTGTACACGCTTTATTTTATAAAATTACTAAAGAAACATTTTAGCTTCTGATTTTATAAATTATAAAGAAAACAGCTAGTCAACAACAACTAAAAGAATAGTTTGATGTAGCCAAAACTGTTTCAGTCACAAAACTGTCAAATTACCACCTTTTTTTTTCTCGTTCAATTTATCAAAATACACGTTTTTTAAGCAATAAATTCAAGTAGATTTGACAATGTTTTTATTTCTGTTTTAGAAATGACCACTCACCAATTCTTTGTAATAACTATAACTTAACTATTCAGGACAACTTCTAAAGAAAAAAATGCAAGCTACATTAACATTTTTTGTAATTGGACTCGCCCCAGTAAAATTGTGATAAACATTTAAATTTTAGGTGTTATGTTCATTTTTAAATATTTTAAGTTGTTTCATTGGATTCGTTGGACCCTAACCCTAACCCTTACCAATTATGTAAAGGTACAAATTTTCAGCGCACATCTAACAGAAACTAGGATCAAAACCATTTTTAAAAATGGCGGATTTTTGTTGGTTAGAGGCACACTTAGAATAGCTATATCTTAAAAACCGATTGAAGTTAGATAGTAAAATTTTCAGGATGTTCATAATTTACTTAAATCTTTCAGTGGTTTAAAAATCAGCAAAATCTGATACTTAGGGTTGCATTTTCAAAAAAAATTGGATGTTTTCACATGGAATTGCCCTTAACAAACTTCTAATATCACATTTTGAAATGTGATATTAGAATTTTGTGCGCTCTACCACTACACCACTACCTCATTGTTCAACAGCTTACTCTCTAATATTCAAAACAGATTTCAATCATCTTGCTCTATTGCTAATTTGTTAACTGTAATAATAAAAAGTTTCTATAAAGCAATATATAGAAGTGCCATTTTAAAGTCTGATTGTCTTTTCAATAACCTCTCTTCATAAACTGTATTTATATAAAGTTTCAAAATTATTGACTTATTTCTTTATAATTGCAGTAGTCAAAGCCGTTTTTGCTTAGTGGTACCCCAGAAGTTACTATAAATAAACTCTTCTTTATTTATAGTAACTTCTGGGGTACCACTAAGTTGAATCAGTGTTTTTCATTTATAATAGGGTTTGTTTTGACATAATCAGAAAATTTTTTTTGACATATTCGAAATATTTTTTTTTAAATATCTGCTGGCATCCCCTAAATGTGTTCTATATAATAGAATAATACTGGATTAAATAATTTTTTTAGTAAGAAATATTTTTACGTTTGCTACTGACCCTCGAATATTATTATTATTACAAAAATTTCAAAACATTATAAAAAAATCAAAAGTATGAACCATTTTATAAAAAAACATAAAGAAAAAAATTATAATCAAAAAATCCCTATTTTTTGTTTTTAGTTAAAAATATAACTTTCTATTCACTAAAACCTAAAATAATAATTTATTTATACAATGAATTTTTGTAATTTTTATTTCATTTTGCTTCATTTAAGACCCAACATAAAAAACTTTAATTTAGATAATAGTTGAGACCCATTTGATTTTGAGAGTCTGCAGCAGCCCCTACAAATACTTTTTATTTAAAAATCTTTTAAATCCAGTATTTTTTATATTATATAGAACACATTTAGGGTATGCCAGCAGATATTTTCAAAAACAGTTGTTTTTTGAATTATCTTAATTTATATTTGTTTATTATGTGACAGTTTTGGGCTCACAATGGCAGGTGAATTTGAACCAAAATAAAACTCCGTTGCTTGCAAATGATGAAAAAACTCAGTTGCTTGCAAATGCAAATAATAATTACTATGTTGATATTTTACACTGATAAATGACAACACTCTTACTGAGTCCATTAATCTTTCTCAAAATATCTTTGAATACTGATCTCTTGGAAATCACACATCCAAATGGATTGCTCTTCTAATACTATTTCATTCTAGAAAAGATACAAAAACACAATACAGCCATGGAGTACTCAACCAATTAACTGAGCTATTTTTTTTTACTGCCCTAAAATGCAACCTTCTGCAACTCATCATTTGGCAAAGTTACAAAATTTTTTACTGAAAATATTTCTTTATGCCCAAAAAACTGTAACTATAATTTAGTTTAGTCCTCAATAGCTAGCTCAATAGTTTAGTCCTCGATAGCAGCAGTTTTTAAACGCTATTGTGTCTATATGTTTTCCTGACCATTAACAAGTCTCCTGTAAACCATTTATTTAAATCAAATCAAAAATATTTTTAAATAAGTTATAACATTTCAAGGAAATTTACAATAGTACAAGTACTTTTATAAAGTAAATACCTGAATATACAACACAACATTTATTGCTGTTTTTTGATATATATAGAATATACAACATAACATTTTTTTCGCTTAAAAATTCTACCTCCAAAGTTATTTTTAATCTATACTTTAATTATTTTATTTTGTGGTACAGCCTAAAGTTTTATTAAACAATTCAATCATTTTATAAAAAAAAAATTGCATAAAAAAACTCTTTAAATATTTTTAAAAGATTTTCCTCAAGTTTAGTTCTAAGTGTAATTTGGTTTTATTTAAGGGTCTCCAACATAAATATTTTTACTTCTGTTGAAAAATGAAAAAACTGATAATGTTTTGAAAAAAAGACATGGAAAAATAATGTTAATTTAGTTTATTTTATGATATACTTTGATTAATATATTAAATAAAACATAAATTAGAGATAAAAGCTTTAAAAATAAATGGTGCAACAATTTTTTATTATAAAAGAACTATTTGTAAATTTAAAAAAAAAACAGATCGCTTACAGTACAAAATAATGATAGAAAACTTGTTGTTAGATTTAAGAAAGAGTTTTTCGGTTGACATTTTAAAGTTATAAATAGTTCGTTATATATAAAACTATAAAACTATCTTTAAAATATGCAATAATCTACCTCTTTCTTTATAAATTCAAAAACGGATGTCTTCAAGTTAGGTAACCATTAGAAAGTTAAACTAATCACTGGATATATAGAGAAGTCTTTTTTAACTTTTTCTCTACGAGTTTACCGCCATTATGAGTTAAACTTTAACTTTCAGTTTATAAGCGCATGCGTATTATTGGTCATTATTTCTTAACAAAAGAAGGCTACAGACTCAAAGTAATTCCGTTTTCGTCCGCAAGAAAAAGTAAAAACAAAATATTGCAACATTAAACTTTTTTTGAAAATTAATTTGAATTCATCCTTATAATTAGCGGCTGTTGCTGGTAAATAAAAAATTTTATGTAAAAATATATAATATATTTTTGCAAAGGTGATGGAAAGACATATCTTCTAAACTGGTCTGGATTAAAACATTTTTTATTGTATTTTTTTATTCGGACAATTAAATATTAGTTACCGTAAAAACCCCTAATTCCGGATGTAAGCCTAATTCCGGATGGTTTTAGTAAAAAGTTTCATAACTCCCTTAATATAATGAATTTATGAATAATTTTTTTTAATTAATAAACGTCTTTACCAAACAAATCGAAAAATATATATAAAAAAAAAAAAATTATATAAACTAATGCAATCATGAAAGATTTCAATTTAAAATCTCTCTTAACTAAAATTATTCGAAACAAAAAAAAAAAAAAAAAAAAAGGTTAAAATTTTTTGACAATAATCATTATCAAAAATCACATTTTCTCGCTTTTTATTTTATTTTTTGTGCGTATTTATATATATGAAGTTATTATATATTCACTTTTACTTTTACCTAATCTAGTTATGATATTTTACTTTATCTTTTATATATTTTACTTAAAATATATATAAAGTTTTATATATTAACTCTTACTTTTACTCAATCTATTTATGATATTATGTATTAAACGATATTTTACTTTATTTATTATATATCTTTTGTAAATATTCATTTAATTTTTCTTTTATGTTATATATTCTTGAAGCAACTTTGTAAAAATTATAAATTGTAACACGGTGCTTGGCGATAAGGCAAATTATGCCTTCTTCTTGCTCCGGCCATTAACGTAATTGTAAATTTATGGAAACTGTTAAATTTGTTAAACGGCAAAATAAAATAAAATAATAATAAAAATAAATAATAATAAAAAAACAAAAAGAAAGGAAAAAAATAACTTTGACTTGCAACAAAAAAATTAAAAAAGTAAAAACACTATTTTGTGCAGAATTTTATGCTGATTATTTTAGCCAAAAAAAAATTAATTACCTTTTGAAATAATTGAAAAAATGTAAAACAAATTTGCTACGAGCCAAAAAAGACGCCTAATTCCGGATAGAGGTAATTATTCTTTTATGTACCTAAAAAAAAATAAATAAACAAATTAGCCAGCAGCAATAAACAAATACACTTTTGAGTCCCGGATACAGTTAATTACAATTGGCTATTTTATTTTTTATCACTTTCATGCACATAATATAATATAATATATTGTGTTCATGAAAGTAATAAAAAATAAAATAGCCACCAGGGGAAAAATAATTGACACTAATCCAGAGCTATTTTTTTTAGCATCCATAAAGTAAACGCATTTGTGTTAATTGTATTACTGTATTAAAGAATATGGATAATTTTAAACAAAAAGAAGAGCGAGAGAGTCGAATCCAGCTAGCTATTCAAGCTGTTACTGAAAAAAAAGTGTCATACGTACAAGCTGCTAAGTGTTATAATGTGGCAAAATCTACACTTTTTGACAGAACAAAAGAATCATCTAATAATCGAGGAGCGCCAAGAAAGATGAGCAACATCACTGAAGCTATTATTGTTGATTTAATAAAATTTATGAGTGATATAGACTTCGGCTTGAATAGAAAAGACGTTTTTATTGTTGTTGAAAACTATTTAAAAGAATCAAACCAACGTATTCTATTCAAAGACGGCAAACCGACTAGAAAATGGTACTCCGGTTTCATGAATAATCGTAAAGAAATTTGGCCAAGAAAAGTAAGCGGTATGCAAACTATTAGAGCTGTGGCCACACAACCAGCTATAATTGAGAATTAGTTTGAGCAATTAGCAGTAGCATATAATGAACATAATTTAGGCGATAAGCCGTTTCAAATATTTAACTGTGATGAGTCTGGCTTGCAATTTGATCAAGGCAAAGTCAAAATTATTTGTAGAAAAGGAACAAAAAACCCTAAAAAGCTATCACCATCGAATGAAAAGCAAATGACGACAATCTTGACTTGTTGTGACGCATTCGATAATTATTTACCTCATCAAATAATTTATAAAGGCAAACATGTTATGAAAGACTGGTGCAAAGGCGGTGCCCAGAATGTTTATTATAACAGTAGTAGTTCAGGCTGGATGGAATCCGAACATTTTTTGTCGTGGTTTAAAACAGTTTTTTTGCCTCACGCAAACAAACTTTCAGGGTTTAAAGTTCTAATACTTGATAGCCATGCTTCACATATGAGCTTAGAGTTGAAAAAAAAAAGCTTTAGAAAATTCTATTTTATTTTGGCGTTTGCCGGCTCATACCAGCCATGTTTTACAGCCAATAGATGTTAGCGTTTTTAAAGTAGTAAAAGGCGCACGGAAGAGAATTGTCGAAAGTTATTTGACTTAAAATAACTTTCAAAGCCTGACCAATCGACATTTTCCCGCCATGTTTAAGGATCTCATCCAAAATGGTGGGTTTAAACCTGAAAATGCACGGAGTGGTTTCAAAAATACTGGTATATTTCCATTCGATCGTTCGCAAATTTCTTTTTAAAAAAACTTCCATTGGTGCTGTGTTTCAAGCTGTCGAAAACAACAATATTGAAAATTTATTTGATTCTTCAACAGTATCTAGTCCATTAGTTATGGGAAATGCTACCAATACGCCTAACACACCGTCAAGAATGTCAAATCGTGAATTTTTGCTTAAAAGCTTTGCTACTTGAATAATGCTGTTCAACAAGTGGGTAAAGATATAAACAAATCAGTGTTAAATATGCTTCGAGATCAATTGACACTAACTCTAAATAAAAGAGTTCAAAAAAGTGAGAAAATAAAGCGACCAGCTAATTATAATATGACTTCGGCGGATGCCATAGCTTACGATGAAGCTGTTCAGCGTCATCGTAAGCTATGGCATCCGCCGAAGTCATATTATCAAAAATTAAGCATCAAAAAAACAAAAATTAGATGAACAAGCTGAAAAGAAATTTACTAGAGAACAAAAAAAGGTTTCCACTGCTATTCAAAAAGCGAAAAATGCACAGAAAAGAGAAGAAAAAAAAAAGTTGAGACAAAGTCAGTCGTCTAAAATACCAGGTAAAAAAGGTATTAAGACAAAGAATCAATTAGAAAACCCTCATTTTCCTCAAGCTTCAAAGAACATTTTAGTATCTGATGATCTTCTATGTTATTCTTGCGAAATTAATTGGACAAATAACTTAGATAACCAAATTTTCTAAAAATGGGACCATCCATAAATGGTCAGTAAAATAAGGGGTGGGGTGAGGGGTGCTAACGACAATTAAAAATGAAGAGGGGGAGTTAAGACCAAAACGACGTCAATTAAAAAAAAAAATTGATATAATTACGTATAATCTATGAGCATATTTAAAAAAAAAACGCCTATGGGTTCTATCAACCTATGGGTTCTATTAATCATGTGCTTTTCTTTTTTGGTAACTTTTTTTTTTTTAATATTGGCATGTTAGTCAATTTTTTGTTGGCGTTCTTTTTGACAAAAAAGTCAATTGGAAAAGTCATGTTATTTGAAAAGTCATATTAATTTGATTGAAATAAAAGATTTTCTAAAGTATTAATATTTTAGGAAAATCTTTTATTTCAATTAAATTAATGTGACTTTTCAAGTAACATGACTTTTCCAATTGACTTTGAACGCCTACTAAATATTTTCTATATATAATATAGTTATTGTTTGGAAGTTTTGGAAGGGAATTTTTTAATGGGTTATTAAAAAAAGTATAAATATTTTTTTAAGTTAACTAACAATTTGTATTGAACTATTCAGTCAATTTTAATAGTTCGAGGTTGGTTTTTTTAAATAGCGTTTTTAAATTACAGAAATAAAATAAACTTGTTGTTGTACGCAACTAAAATTGAGTAATAGAAGCGTTTTTTAAATCGTTAGTGTCAATTGAAAATAAACACTGCATTGGCCTCTAAATTTTGACACCGTGCGTGGAGGAAAAACTTATTCTATTATTAATTCCCTTCGAGATAAGCAGAAGTTATGTATTATGCATAACTTTTTATTAACTCAAAGCAAAGCCGACGATACCCAAGAGGGAGGGGAAGGGGGGATAAGAGCCCCCTCCCTCCACCTTTGTTGTTAAAGAACTTTTTTTATTTTTTTCTAGATACAGAGGAATTTTTTTAAAAATTGACAGTTACACCCCTCCATTTAAAAACTGTGTTGTCGGCCCTGGAAAGAACTAATATTTAATGATAACGGAGTGACCAGGATTGCTTAACGAATTTATCTAAAGCAGCTTTGTGGTACTTTAGATTTTAAAGAATTTCTCAAATAATCTGAGTGAAACTTACTGAATGAAATATTGCTCCAAAACCTGTTAAACGCCAGTGTGTCTCAACAGTGTTGAGAGTATTTTTGCAAAAAAATTGTGCTGCTCTTTTGCAACATCCTGACATGAGTCATTACAATGTTAATGGTACTGGAATACTTATTAATAAAGTTATTATTTGGGGGAAAATATTAAATGTTAAAGCCACTGGTGCAGATACAAGGCATAAGATGTTAAAATTTGGCGGTATCGCGCATAAAATGGCAGGTTCAGAAGGTAAACGTGTTATGCAGCTTTCTAAAGATACTGCAACATTATACATCGAACTTGTTATAGCTTTGTAGAAATATACTTGGTAGATTTAAGTGCGAGCAGCCATAGCGCAGTGGTTAGCGCACTTGTCTCAGAAGCTATGTAAGGTCATAGAGATCTCCATGTAAGGTCATAGAGATCTCCATGTAAGGTCATAGAGATCTCCATGTAAGGTCATAGAGATCCGTGGTTCAATGCCATATCTGGGCAAGTTTTACAACATTGGTAAAGAAGCAGGGTTGAACTTCCCTTCAAATACTATTCTGCGGTGCTCTGTGATAAGACCGTAAGGACTTTTTGGGGCTCCTAAAATAAATTTAAAAAAAAAGGAGATATTTACTTAAAACTACACAAAATTACGTTTTTTTGGTCGATTTACACCAGATCACCTAGAAATAGAATATGGTATACTTCTTCAAGATTCTTGAGAACGTATTTTCAGAAGACTCAACAGATCATTAAAAAGTTATGTATCAAACATGCCTTTTTTCTTTTAAAATTAAATTTAAACATTACCTATTTTTTTTTTTTGCCTCACCTTATTTATTGTGAATTTGGTCGTCAATGTGCATTCGACCCATTCAAATTGTCTGAAGACTGTTGTGAAACTTTTGGGTAACTTATGTGGAATCTTTATTTGCAAGAAGATGTTAAAATGCAACTTGTTCTCATAGCAGGTTATGTTACAGAAAATGATAAAGAAAAAAGTGAATATGAACTCCTTGATCAAATAAAGTTATCAGAAATATAGTTAGTTTTCTAAATTTTTGAATCATGGTGGATTAAAAGTTCCAACAGATAATTATTGCTATTGAATATTTTTTAATTTCTCCAATAATTAAAGGTCATGGTTGCAGAAAATATTTAAGTAGTATTTTTATAATAATATCTGACTATTATCTATTTGATATGGAATAACAGAATAGTATATATGAGCAATATTTTGTGCATCTCTGCCACTTAAAAGTATTAAAAATTCCTTAGAGGTCTTTATTTTTTGTTTACATTTTAAAACAAAGTTCATCGATAATTTTTTCTTTGGTTTTAATACCATTTTCTACTCAATGGAAGAAATTAGTTTAGTATTTTAAATGATAAAGTAAGTGTATGTGAAACTATATATTTATGTAAATGTTTGAAATTTTAAAAATATAACCCCACACAAAAAATCCGTACGCGATGTTTTGAATGATGTGCTATAAATATACCATAGTTAATTTAATAAAACTGAGTAAAAAATATATTTCAAAAAATTCTTTTCAGAAAATGTAAAAAATCTTCGTGAAGCCTGGAAAGGCATAAAAAGTCTAATAAATGTCAAAAATGTATCTCCAAATTGCGTACAAGAATCCATATTTTGCAATTTTTCAATCTCATCTCATCAATCAATCCAAATAATTAATTTTCAACTCTATAATACAGAAACTTCAAACTTCTTCAAAAAACTTAAAAATCCTACCTTGTCAGAACTAGTTATATTTGCTAATAAAACAGAGAACAGTCTATTGTACGTTATGCATTGTAATAACATCAATTATTTTGCAAACTACCAAAGACGTTTCTAGCCATTCTGCAATTGATTGTTGCTCGTTATCAAAAAAACTTTAAATCCGTTTTTATAGACATTTTTACAATTATTATCACATTAATATATATATATATATATATATATATATATATATATATATATATATATATATATATATATATATATATATATATATATATACATACATATATACAAATTCAAAAATAATAAATAGCCATAATATCGGCATATGCACAAAACTATTTTAGTTTAATTGTTGATTTCGATTCAATTTGCAATTAATTTTTTTTTAAGACAAGGGCTAACATTTAGATGTCGCGACGAAAATGTAAATTTTCTAAGGAATTACATGCAAAACATTCTATTTTTAAAAAAGTCATGATAGATCACAGAACCATTTTTGAGTCGTGTAATGTCTTAGTCTCAAAGGAAAAATGATTTAGATCATTACCTAGCTACTGTTAAGCATAAAGGTAAAATACAGACAGCTGGAAGTTTACTAAAGGTTGACACATTTTTAGTGACACATCATACTCCACCAAAAGCGCACGTATTAGCTGAAGAGGCAGCACAAGCATTTCAAACTGTTATTTTAAGCTATTTTAACTATTAAATCAACAACGTCATTAAATGTTCCAGAACTTTCCGCAACGGAATTACAACCATGCCCAGTGGACACAGGGCGTAAAAAAGACGTCTTTTAAACGTTTTTTAAACGTTTCGGACGTCTTTTGAACGTTCAAAAGACGTCTTATTTAGGTCCTGTGCCCACTGGGTGCTGATTGATTAATTAATATATAAACTTTTTATTTTAGATTTAGATTGGCATAGTATGATTTTTATAAACTCAAATAAGTTTTTATGAAAAAGTAAATAACGTATTTACTTATAAACGACGAAAGTAAATTTGCACGTAAAAAAAGATTACATCAAAAAGTAATTTACTTTTACATGTAAAACAGCCACACGGAAAAAGTAATTTAATTTTACACTCAAAGTATTTACTATTCCATTTTATTACTTTTTTGATATTACATCACATTATATAATTTTACCTCAAAATGTAACTTACTTTTACATTTAAAAAGAATTTATTTAAAAAAAAATTATATTACCTTATTTGTGACAAATACTTGCATTTTAAAATATAAAAGTAATATAATATCAAATGTAAATAAAATTTAGTTTTATTATTAGTTTTCTTGAGTAGACGTGTTTTTTATATAAGTTAAATCAAACAGCTATTAAAAGTAAATTATATAAAATTACTTTATATTAATTAAGTTTACATTTTAAACAACTTTTAGTTACAACTAAAAGTAATCTATATTTAAAAAGTAAGTAAATTTACTTTTGGTCTACATTTTCTTTGAAAGGGTATTGTATAACAGAGTTAAACTGGTCTGAACCGTTTTATTTTTTCCCTGCCCACCTTAAAAACATCAATAACACTGATAAACAAATAAAATTTTATTGTGCATATCTTGTTAACTAGGTGGTTTTTTAAAACAATTTAAGTATGCTGATTTCAAATATGCAAACCATTTTTCACCATCACGTCAAGTTGTAAAGATATTTGAGTTCAAATCTTTAGTATTTAAGGTAAAATCCCTAATATTGTCGAAAAAAAAGTTATTTAAAAGTATGTCAACCTGGGTCTCAAAAGAAGCGTATTTTCATAGAGATTTTAAAAATGGTATTTGTTTGTAATAAATAATTGGCAATCTTATTTACTATGAAATCCATTCTTAGAGCCAAACCCCCTGAGAAAAAATCCCCCTGGAAAAAATTCCTAAATAGTTTTTTTAAATACTTTGATACGCTTTAGTATAGTATCATTTTATCATTGTTATCAGCTTTTTTCCTGCTAACGTTTTTATTGTTTAATTTAAAAAAAATTATTTTATTGCTTTTTATTTTTGTTTTATCGACTGATTATATTTACGTAAAATTACTTTCAAAAAGAATTTACTTTTTCATATAAAAAGTAAATTACATTTCGATGTAAAGTGTTTGTATAAGTAAAATTACTTTTTAAAGTAAATTATTTCAAATGACTTACTTTTATACTGATTTACATAGACAAAGAAAAAGTAAATCGTCTTTATTGTCCAGTAAAAGTTGAATATTTAAAGCACCACAATGCACCACAAAGCACCACAAAACATCACAATAAAAGACCACATGAAAAAGAAATAATATCAAAATCCCAAAACAACCCAAAACTAGTCTAAAAATATATTAATAAATAAACAACTAAAAATTAAAGCTATTGAAGCTTTTCCTGATATACGCGGTTTTCTGAACAATTAATTTAAATCTATGTTTACACTTGAAAGCTCATAATATTTTCCATCGCTAAATAAAAGTGGTATTAAGCCTAAATTCATTTAAAATAAAAACATCTTAGATGTTATTAAGGAACTTACTGATTTAAATTCTTATAAATCTTTCTAATCTGACAGCTTGCATCCCTAAGTACTTAAAATATATGCCATAAGCTTTGCACTAACAAAAATCTTTCATGAATTCTGGAATAGCACTCTGTGAATTAGCGAATATGCACCTTATACAGATCGTATATACACTTGTTTTTTTAAGAGTTAAGGTAAATTTAGAGTGATACAAAAAGAAAACACGAGGCAAGGTCCAGGTTTTATTCTTTTTTTCTCAACCGATTATTAATTAAGAAAAAACACAACTTTGAATAAAAAAAAACACAAAATCTTTTCTGAAATTAAATATTAAA
Organism: Hydra vulgaris; assembly: GCF_038396675.1. NCBI lineage: Eukaryota > Metazoa > Cnidaria > Hydrozoa > Anthoathecata > Hydridae > Hydra > Hydra vulgaris. Next base: position 64,239,159 of record NC_088920.1, on the reverse strand, counting down.
CTCAAGTAATCAGAAAAGTGCAATAAAGTTTAAACGCACCTACAATTTTTTTTTTATCGAAATATATTATTACAGGATATAACCCCCAAATTTTTTTAATACATGCTTGTATAACCCCCAAATTTTTTAAATACATGCTTTGGCATTGATTCAATTAAGTTTTCAATCATCTAGATTAAAATTTTAAGCCACAGTTTGGTCAGTTCTTGTTGCTTCAAATATATTTTTGTATTTTTGCGACGAACAAACCCTTTGTTTTTTCTGTTAACAATTTCGAAATTCAACTCGTCGGTAAAGGTAATCATTTTCCATTGTTCCACTGAATAATTTAAATGCTCTTTACACCATTTTTTTTTATCTTCGATTGGTTAACGCTAACGATGGCTTTCTTACACCATGTAATGAATTAAGTTTTTTCTTGGTAAACAACTTACTTATTGTCGTTCAACTAACTGTTTTATCTACCACCAAACTATTAATTTCTGCACTTAAAACTGGTACTACTGCTTTTGAGCTTCTTATCGTACGTTTAAACTTTTTTTTAAAAAATTGAAAGGAATTAATTGCTCTGTTAATTTTCTCATTACCCTCCACCTTCTTTATGATATCCTTACAATTTTTTTCATCACTAAATTAATAAATTAGTCATTGTACAAATAAACATAAAAATACAGAGTACATCTCATCAACTTATCAGGTTATCATTTCTTAAAAGCATTAATACGTTAAAAACAGGTGCATTTAAACTTTCTGTACAAGGTGTATGTCCAATCTATAAAAAAAGAGGGAGATAAATTACTTGCTGAAAACCATCGATCTATTTTACTAATGTCTGTTGCCTGTAAAATCTTCGAAAAACTTGTAAAGAACAAAAATTTTCCGAACATTAACGATAATAGCATTAACTGCAAATCACCAATGTTAATGCAAACATTGAAAGAAAACTTTCAATAAACATCGCAATATTTTAATTTAGTAGATTTTGTCTATATCTTTTAAAAGTTACTAAATTAAATCAGCACCATAAATTTAAATATCTTGACAATTTAACAGAAACTTAATCATTGAAAATATTTACTTTTGAAGTTACCTACAAAATTATTACTGTTTTATAGTGATTTAATTTTAAACATGCAACTTTTTTTGTAAATTGTCTTATATTTACGGGTAATTTACGTTCTTATATTTTCTTTAACATATTTTATAATATTGCAACAAAAGTATTATTTATGTTAATTTTGTATTACGTTAGTTTATAACTCAAAATAGAAAATTTTGTCATTTTTATTATTTTATTCTAGTTATTTCTTTTCTTTTTTTTTAATTACTTTTTTTTGTTTCTTAACACCTTAAAAAACTTTTTTTAACAATGTTGTTGGATATATGATACGGATATCTAGAAGCGTTACTATGGGGGCTCGGGCTAACTTATGCTTTCTTCTTGCTCCAGCTAGTTTTATACTTTTCTATATTGTTACATTGTTGTACGTTGTAAACATTTTTAAACGGCAAAATAAACTAAACTAAAAAAAAAAACATGGCTTCTCTCATTATAAATTATGCTTTATAAACTAATCTTATAGAGATTTTAGATATTATTTTGTCTTCCATAGCATCTCACCAGTTTATTAATGTTTTTGATTTCCTTAAAGCTTTTGATTCTGTACCTTACAATAGATTTGTGATTAAATTTAGATCTTTCGAAATAAACAGCCAACTCCCACAATGGATTGAACCCTTTTTAGTAGGCAGCAAATAACGCGTTACAATTAACAATACCAGCTCTGTTTGGGTTGATGTTCTTAGCAATGTTCCTCAAGATTCTGTTCTCGGTTCTCTCCTTTTTATTCTCCTCACAAATGATCTTGCAAAACCTACTAAAACTTACTAAGACATTTTCCAATGATACTAAACTTTTTTCTAAAATCTTATCGTAGACTAATTTTGTTGATCGGCGGGATCGTCTACGCTTGGTTTACGAATGGTCAAACACTTGGTTACTTAAGTTAAACATTTCAAAATGCTGTGCTATTCATAATGGGCAAAGCAATCATTATTACAACTTCTTTCTGCAAAATAAACAAGGAATAAATCAATGCTTCAGAAGCTCTACTAAAGAGTGTGATTTAGGAGTCATATTAACATCTAACACCAGGTGGAGCACACATATTTAACTAGTCGTATCTAAATCCTAACATATTCTTGGTATTCTAAAAAAGAAAAATAATTTTATCTTTATAAATCAAGTCTCAGGTGCTTTACAAGTTTGTAGAAGCTTAATAAAAAACTGCAGTTTCTTGACCATTAGGCAACCTCACGTTTTCATAGTATACTATGAGATTAACCATTATAAGGGTTTGAATCAAGTAAGTCGTAAAAATAATTGCAATAAATAAAAATTAATAATAACATTTAAAAAAGAAAATGATTTTAATAAAAAAACAAAAATTAAAATAAGAACTTTACCGATAAATTTTAGTCATAATGGAAGGAAGGTAATACTTTCCCTGTCCCTTACAACTATTTGGACCTTTGCGTCCTTGTTCTAAGTTAAATGTCTAATAATAAACGTTAATTAATTACATGAATTAATTTATTAATAAATGGTATGAACTTTTTTTTATCTAATGCAGTAGATAAAAAAATACTTCACATATTGTTTTGTACTGCTTAAATCGTTTCAAAATGCCAAACAAATAAAATCTCTCACAGATATTAAAGCCTTAGTCAGCTTAATGTGTTTTTTAAACGAAGCAGAGATGACAAAGGTTAAATAAGTATCAATATTAGAATAAATATTACAAAGCACGCAAGTACAAATATTACAAAACAGGTGTGGCGCAGTGGTTCGAGCGCTTGCTTTAGATGTAAGAGATTCAGGCTTCAATGCGAGCTCTAGGCTTATTTTGCGTCATCAGTAAAAAAGGAGGCGTAAACCTCCTAGTTAAATACACATCTGCGTTGCTCTGTGACAAGTCCGTCAGGTAAAAATGTAGAAAAGCATTAGAATTATTCATAAAAATTATTCTGAGTCAACCGTATGATTTCTCAAAAGCCAAAGTTAGCAATATTATATGAAACCAGTCATTTATATGATATGAGTACCAATATTATATGAAACCAGTCAATTATTTTAAAATTAATACTTGAAAGTAGAGAGAAAATCAATCTAGGATAAGTAAAGACATCGTCACCTGGAATAGTTGCAAAGATAAAAAGATAAAAAGCAACTTAGAATCTTTTATACCGGTGTCATGTTAATATTTTACTCCGTTAAAATTTTACTGCGCAGTAAATTTTTAACGTTGTAATTTTACAGCGCAGTAAAATTTTAACGTTGTAATTTTACTGCGCAGTAAAATTTTAATGTTAAAAATTTACTGGGCAGTAAAATTACATCGTTAAAAATTTACTGCGCTTGTTATTTCTTTACTGTCATCAAGTAAAGAAGAAATGTTAAAGTTTGCGGAAGGGGCGGGTAAAAATATACATATTTTATATAATTAGGGTACTTTAATTTATCTTCCTATGAAACTTTTATTATTTAATGCATACATTAAGTGATAGTTTATTTTCCAGGCTAGATTTTGATTCACTTTTTTATGTAAAGTTATGCATTTTCCCTTATTTTTAGCATTAGAAGATTTTACATTTAGGAACATATATCAAATAAGTTTACCAATAACTGAAGTCCATAAACTATTGACGTATATATTTGACGAATGGGTTCAGATAAAGGGGAGCCTATTGTACTTTCGACCAATTTTTGCTTTAAGGCGTTTTTTGCGTAGTCTGTTGAGTAAATTTAAATGATTCAAATTATATAATATTCTCTCATATTTTATTTAATAACTTTTTTTTCCCGCGTTTTAAAATAAGAAGTCAATTGGTTAAAGGTACAACACGTACGTTGTACCGTTGCGCGTTGTTCGTTTGACCAAAATGTTATTATTAAAAAAAATTGTAATGTTTAAACCTCTTTGATATTTTAGGTTGTTATATATTTTATAACAACTTCTGGCCTATCTTATGTCAATAAAAAAACAAATCTAACTATTTTGTAATCAATCCTAATTGTCTAAAAAAAAATTATAAAAATTAATCCTTACAATCTTGCAAGACTTGTGTATCAAAGTTACGATACTTAGTCAGTTGCTAATAGTATTGCTAATTTTTTTAAATAAAATCAGTTATTATAACTATTTAGATTAAGTCACATATTTTCTTTAGATGCTACTTACACGAAATAATTAGGGTTAAGGTCCAAAACTTTAAATGCAACTTAATTGTACAAAATATGTTTCCTAATATATACAGTTATTTTTTTTTAAGAAAAGAGCAAAAATATATATTTTTATAACTTATATTAGCTGACGGTCAATATTCATTCACATATGATCATAATGCTTTTTATAGGAAATATTTTAATGATGACAACAAAAAATACAATAATAAAAGAGTATGATATAATAATTATTACAAATACTCAGATCAACATCAAAGATAAGATACTAACGTTTAGATGAACCGTGACCAATACTTGGTAGTGGAAGTTTCATAAAAATATCCTCAAGTTCTACATCATAAAGATTGTCATCTTCTCTTACAAATTTGTAACAAAAGTCTACTTATTTCTTAAGATACATAATTTTAAAAACTATACCAACAACTTCTATAACTGAAAATCTGCTACATAAAGTCTAGAGTATTTCTAACCGGCCAACTTGGCAATAAAAAAATTTCCAGAAACAATTTCATTTTCATTATCAAGTATATTCACTATTGACCTATTAGCTAAAAAGTCAATATCAGTAAAAATATTTTCATTTAAAGGATAAAAACCAATACATTTAAAATTGTTTACAACATTATTTGGTATAAAAGCATAAGGATAAGCTTGACCAACAAGGTAGATATATCATAAATTGTAACTGGTTTACCAGCATTGCCGGGTGATATCATCCATTTATTCATGGCATTGTTATAAAAAGTATTAAATGGTCCAAAAACACCGCGATCAACAGGTTGCATTTTATGGGTTGTGTGAGGATGAAATGTCATTAAAACTATGCCCAATTTTTTTGCTAACTCAATAACAGAAATGTTTACATGACTCTCATGATTATCTATTAATAAAAGAACAGATTTTTTAATTGATGGTTGCACATTACTAATAAAATGTTCAAGATATTGCACAAAAATGACTTCATTTGACCATCCAGACTTATTAGCTGCCCCTACACTTCCAGGAGGACAATAATTTAACATTTAGTCTTTGAATTTAGCATGTGAAAATATCAGTAATGGTGGGATGCTATTTCCAGCAGCATTAATGACTGCAATCATTGTTACATTATTGCCTCTATCAGCACTAGTCATGCTCCCTATTTGTTTTTTAACCTTTTGGAGCTAGAATTTTTGATGGTACGTGGAATGTGGTAATTCCTGTTTCATCACAGTTTCAAATATTTGATGGTCAAAATGATAACGTTCTAAAACATTTTTGTAATTTTTATATACAATTCTTACGGTTTCTCTATTGAATGCACAAGATCTACCAAGATTTGTAGGTTGTGGTTTACGTAGAGATAGCTTGTTATTATATCTTTTGCGAAAATATTACAGCCATTGTTCACCTGTACATTTATTTTTCATCCATGAAGTTTCAATTTTTTTATGATTTGCTAAAGCATACTTATCTGCTTTAATGTAAGTTCATAATGCATATTTGCAGCATCTGCCAAGTTGTTTACCAAAATTAATTTTTCTTCCGTTGAAAATATTTTTTTTGGTTTGGTATGTAAATATAAATATTCGCAACTACTAGATTTGTTAAACTGCTCCAACTGATATATCAAAGTTGATTTTTTAATGTTGCAATGTCTTACAACTTCACTTAAACCCATTTTTTGTTGAAGCACAAAATTCACTGCATTAAGCATATAAGTTTAGGAAATCTTTTTGCAAAAAACACCAACCTTGCTCCTCGGCCTTTTAAAATTAAAATATATTAACAGAATTAATTAACTATTTTTATACATTTAATTGACAATAATATTGCTTCAGCTGTACGACTAACTAAATTAACAAAATTTATTATTCTAAGTGTAGTAGTGGTCCAAGAATAAATAGTGAATTACATTGAAATTCAATGGAATTATTTCATTACCATAATACTAGAAACAAATTTGCATTAAAAAGCAATAAAGCACAGACGTCTAATAAAGTAGATTATAAATTTTATAAATTTGTCTTTTTAAAGTCCGCAAATTACCGAGGAAACAGTTTTTGTCGGTCAAAGGTACAACATCCTAGTCTGGTCAAAGGTACACAAGATGGGTTTCTTTAACAATTATCGTCTTAATCCCCATTTACAGTCAGACATAATCATCCAAACTTTTCCATAAAAAAAAATGATGTTGGGTAATGTTTATAATGTCGCAGATGAATCAAACAACAATTCATCATAGTTTTAAAATCAGAATAAGATTAACACAAATATTTACTTTTTAGGAGCCAAATCTTATAATTACTTGTGGATCAATACCATCAATCCCAAGTACGATGTTTTACGGTAAGAAGAGTCTTCATGGATTATTATTTCAAATGGCACTTTACGTTTTTTTAAAATAATAATAGTAAGCCAACAGAGTAGAGTGACCAAAGGTACAACGTGGTCAAGGTACAACAGGTTCCCCTACTTCCAATAGGACTGTAAATACTTCTAAAATAACATGAAAAATAAGTGGAACCAACAACATTTTATTTCAGTACAAATTTTTCTCACTTTAAAATTTTTAGTGACAAAACAACATTAAAATGATTATTGTTTTTATTTTCTAAAAGAATAGTATGAGATGTTAGTTGGTCAAGTTTAGTGGAAGCTGAATATTTTAGCCATGTTGGTTTTTGTCCTGTGAATGACTACACCGCTATAGCAATTCCCATAAGATTTGCAGTACCAAAAATCTCTACATCTGTAACCCATATACCATCTGCGGATATACCACTTTTAGTGAGATAACTTTCCATGTCATCACCTAAATATCCTAATAAGAGACTAGAGCAAGGTTCTGTTGTCATGTGTTTCACAACCATATTGCGAACACATTCATGTCGACAGTCAGAACCTGACAGCAAAAATAAAATTGCTCGAAAAAAACAATTTCCATCAGCTTTACATGCATGCATTTTCAATGGTACATCATTTTCTTTTCCATCAATAAGATCTTGCATGACAAGTATTTTAAGAGCAAGCTTTTCAGCTATTTTCTGGCAGATATCTTTGGAGGGATGTTTCATTAGGTTGAAGTGGTGTTGAAATTCATCTTCATCACCACATTCTGAAGATAATTCAAACATTTTTGAATTACTTTCCCTTTCAATAAATGGTTTAAGATGATGTAGAGAGTATTTTTTTTCAATGTGTTATTCTCTTTACTGTTACTTAATAAGCATGTAGAACTTGATAACAATATGTGTTATTGATGTAGAGAGTATTTTTTTGCAATGTGTTATTCTCTTTACTGTTACTTAATAAGCATGTAGAACTTGATAAAATATCAAGAATCTCATATGGACCCAGCCACGAGAAAGTCATTTTTGCAACTTTCCTATCATCTCTTTATAGGTTTCTTAAAAGAACTTTCTGACCAACACAATACTTTGATGCCGTTGCATGCTTTCTGTCATAGTCAATTTTTTGTTTCTTTTGTGAACAAACAATACTGTTCATGGCTTTTTTTTCAATTCCTCTTTTTATTTCTAAAGCTTTTTGTAAAACCTCTTTATTATATACAGGATTATATTTATAATCATTGAGTCTATCTATGTATTTTACATCGATTGGAAGGCAGGGTTGTCGGTTATATGTAAGGAAAAAAGGTAAGTACCCCATCGAATCATGCACTTTAACACGTAGAACAAAAAAGATTTCATCTAAAACTGACACCCAATTTTGAAAACTTTCATTTAAGACCTAAATGATTGCTTTCTTTATTGTTTAGTTCTGTCACTCTACAAGGCCATTGGCTTGTAGATGGTAAGTCGGGGTAACATGCTGTTGAGTACCTGTCATGTCATAAAATGCAATGGATACAAACTCCCAACCTCGGTTATTGATTTGTATTTTAAAACAACTGTAAGAATGTGCTCCGCTATGGAGATCTTAAGAAAACTATATTTATGTTACTGTAATTTTGTAAAAGATTATTATATAGAAGTAATTGATAATAAAAGTTGTTTTACTACATAAAGTTGGCGACAAAGATGAAAAAAAAAAAAAAAGGGAATTTAAATAAACATTATATTTACCATGGCTATAAAAACCTTAATCTTCTAAACTTTCCACCATTTTCATGTACGGAAGATGCGAGTAAGTTATTTTTTAGCTGGAAACGCTACATTAAACGATTCGAGTTACTTTGCGATTCACTCGTAATTACAGATGATAAGCAAAAACTTACGTTACTTCTTACTTTAATTGGAGATAACACTTACGAAATTTATGAAAACATTATACCGCAAGATATGCTGATCACATAACAGCAAGTTGTCGAAGCTTTTAATGAACACTTCAAACCCCAAGTAAACCCAAGCTATAAAATTTTTATCTTCCGTAAAATGGCTCAACGTACAGATAAAACCACTCAGCAGTTTTTCGTTCGTTTACACGAACAAGCTCTTAAATGCGAGTTTGCCGATAAAGATAAAGAAATTAAAAAACAAATTGAGTTTAGTACAAACATTTCAAAACTTCGTAGATACGGTTTTCAAAATCCCAACAAAACTTTAAAAGATTTGTTAACTACTGCAAAACATTCCAACTGATGGATAATCAAATAGAAGAACTGGAGAGAGAAAAACGATTAAGCAAAGCGAAGTAAATACAGTCAAAAAAACAAACTTACCACTAATCAGTAAAGAACCACATGAGATTATAGATAAGTCGCTGAAAAAATTTGCTATCGATGCGGAACTGAATTCCCGCACACTAATGCGCGTTTAGCTTTAGGGAAAACTTGCTACTTCTGCGGAAAAATTCGACATTTTGCAACAGTCTGTAAAAGTAAAGAACAGAATACAACAACACATCGAGAGAAATACCAAAGAAATGAACAAATCTATACGAAACCAATAAATACAATATACAAAGATATCAATGAATCCGAAAATCCTAGTGCAAAGTTAAATCAAGGAGACTTGTACTATGTAAATGCTAACAAGATAAATACTGATGCAGTCGAAAACTTCGAGGTAACAATTTATATAGAAAATATACCAATAACTGTTTTAATAGATACCAGAGCTTCTATCAATATTCTAAACTTTAAAACATTTGAAAAGATAAATTATTTAATCAAAAGACCGCTTCGCCTATATAAATCTAAAACACAGATTATTACTTACGGGGATAACAATCCAAAACTTAAAATTGAAAGGCAAATCAATGCCGTGAAAAAAATTCAAACGAAATTCCTTCAGTCCACATTCCATGTGATTAAAATGCACCACAAAAATCTATTATTTGGAAACGACGCCAAATTATTCGGTTTGATACAATTGAATAAAGCTCTAGTACATACTGACCTCAATGAGAAAATTTTAAACAAACAAAAGACAATACAAAATAATTATGGCGACAGTAAACAACAAATTTGCCATTCCATGCAGAACATTAGCAAATTAAACAATACTCTCCTATTAAACGTTCCAAAACGATAACAACCTTTTATAAACTCATACAAAAGTTCTATTTTTAGCGGGAAAATAGAAAAACTTTCTAACTACCAAGTTAAGTTGAATATAAATGAAAGTATGCCATCAGTCGCAGAAAAGAGTATTCCTTTTGCACTTAGAGAAAAAGTTAAAGATGAACTTAAAAAGCTTGAAGCAGAAGGAATTATTGAAACGGTAAAGGATGAAGCGACACCTTGGATAATTCCAATGGTAATTGTTCCAAAAAATGACGATAACCTAAGGATTTGCGTAGACATGCGAGCCGCTAACAAAGCTATTGGAAGAACGCGTTTCCCGACTCCAACCCTAGACGATGTTATTATAAAACTTAAAGACTCAGCCGTTTTCTCAAAACTAGATTTAATGAAGGCATTTCACCAGCTCGAACTTGCGCCGGAACCGAAATCAATAACTATTTTTCAATCCGAAACTCAAATTAAACGTTTCACAAGACTTAATTTTGGAGTAAATTCTGCGCAGGAGGAACTACAAAACGCTTTACGAGAAGTTTTGAAAGATGAAGAAGGAACTCCTAATATTGCTTACGATGTTTTAATATTCGCTTTAAATGCAAAACAACACGATCCAATATTACACAAAGTATTAGAAAGATTCAAACAGAGAGGTTTAACTCTAAACTTTGAAAAATGCCTATTTGGAAAAAAAAATCCAATTTTTTTGGATTTATATTTTCAAAAGAAGGAATGCAACCAGATCCTGAAAAACTTGATAATATCAAAAACATGCCTATACCAGAAAACACTAAAGCTCTCCAAAGCTTTCTCGGGCTTCTAAACTATTTAAAGCGTTTCATTCAACACTACAGCACAATTACTTATCCTTTACGAAACCTTCTTCATAAAGATTCATCATGGAACTGGAACTTTAAGAGCCAGCGTGCGTTCGATAAACTGAAAAACGCTATGACATCAGACTCATGCGTTGGGTACTTCGATTCCAACAAAGAAACTACAGTCTTCACCGATGCAAGTCTTGTCGACATGTCAGCAATCATTGTACAAAATACACCAAATAAACAAGACTTTAAACTCATATCTTATAATTCAAAAGCGCTGTCACCTGTACAACAGCATTACTCTACTCTGGAAAGACAATATTTAGCTATAGTGTATGCCTTCGAACACAACAGGACATACCTGTTTGGACACCCTTTTAAAATGTATAGCGATTACGAAGCTATTGTGAGATTTTAAACAACCCAAATGCTACAGTACCACTTAGCATTGAGCGTATGACTTTACGATTACAGGGATATTCTTTTGATTTACACTACGTCCAAGGAAAACATAATATATCTGACTAAGACGACACACGGTAGACCCTTGTGACAACAAAAAGCTAGAAAAATATGTCAACTTTACTGCTGAATACGCATGTCCTAAAGCCCTTTTGCTACTAGATATTCAAAGAGAAACCAAAGTCGATTCTATTCTACGAACACTTACAGAGTTAGTCGCCACTAATATCTGGTGTAAACTAACACATCCGGATTGTCCTCCAGAAATAAGAAATTTTCAAAAAGAGTTACTTGCTTACCTTAAGGTTATAACTTACAATAAATCAAACATCAGATATTATCTTAAAAGCAAATCGAATTATAATTCCACGATCACTAGATATTATGGTTATACAACTGGCGCATGATAGTGATATGGGACTCGAGAAAACCAATGCACTACTTAGACAGAAAGTTTACTTTCCTGGCCTAGACACTAAAGTAGAACAATATATAAAACAATGTACAATTTGTCAAGCACTTGGTAAACAAAATCCATCAGCCGAACTATTAATTACACCAACACCATCGGAAGTTTGGGACACACTTAACAAAAATTACCTTGGTTCTTTACCTAACGGATTTTATTTGGTAGTTCTCATAGACCAAACATCAAAATTTAACGATTGTCGATATTATAAATAATACATCCGCTGACCTTCTTATTAATTTTCTACAGAAAACAATCGCAGTATAAGGAATACCGAAAAAAATTATCAGCGATAATGGACCACCTGTTACTTCATTCAAAATAAAGATGTTTTTCAACAAACTCAATATTGAAAATAAACGAATCACGCTGCTTAGGCTGCAAGCTAACTCACAAGCCGAGACATTCATGAAACCACTGATAAAAACAATACGAGTAGTACACATTGAACGAAGAGACTGAAAAAAGCAGTTATACAACTTCCTGTTCTCCTACCGTACCATTCCCCATTGCACAACTAGGATACCACCATCTTCACTCATGTTCAATTGCCTTACAGGTTTCACAATACCTTCATTTCAGACAAGGGTTGATACAAATATTAATGATCAAGCCAAGATGAGACAAGAAAATGCTAAGTTATACAGAAAGAAATACCACGATTCAAAATACCACGCAAAAAATCCAAATTTAAATATTGGAGATACAGTACTAATAAAACAAAAAAGATATAATAAAACTACGACACCGTTTGAGTTTAAACCCTACACAATTACGGTAAAGAACGGTACAATGATTAATGCCAAATCTCCCGTTGATAACTCGCAAAAAACTCTGAATGCTTCACACATGAAGAAAATACCAATGGATATACAATTCAATTCGACATCAATTAAAGAAGAGGGAGACGAGGAATACTCTCAGAACGAATCAGTTTCACCAGAAAAGGAAATAACAACTACTATGCCGATGCAACAAAGCCATTATCAAGAACCGAATCCAAAAACATATCCAAACAGAGAAAGACGTAATATAGAATTATGGAGGAAATATTAAAACATTCCCTAACTTAAATAGTAAAACATTTCAATTAAAGAAGAAGGGGAAGATGTAAGAATGTGCTCCGCGATGGAGATCTTAAGAAAACTATATTTATGTTAATGTAATTTTGTAAAAGATTATTATATAGAAGTAAGCGATAATAAAGGTTGTTTTACGTCATCAAAACAACCATGTCTGCATATAACTTTATAGAGAAAGGATGCTACTGATACTGCTGTTTTGTTGCTTAGACGTTCAGCTTCAGTCCGTTAAAAAAAATAATCAATAAGAACAATCATAAATTTGAATCCATTCGATTCAGGTAATTGAATTAAATCCACACCAACTAGCTTCATTACTTGTTGTTCCACTTTAACAGATTTTAAAGCAAGAGAGACTTTAAGATTTCTGTTGGAGGTTTTTTGACATCGCGCACATTGATTTATTTGGTTTGTGATATCCCCCACTATTGAATGCCAAAAAAATCTTGAAGATATTTGCTTTCTAACAGCATTAATGCCAAGGTGACTGGCTAATCCAACAGCTTTCTCTGAAGTTCCTAGACCCTCATGAAATTCTTTAACTATGTTTAGTTGCTCTTCTCGATCTATTACCACAATCACTTACGACAATCAAAAGTTTGTTTATAGACATTTAAATAAAAACAATAATTAGAACGAAAAAAATGTTTTAAATGTTAAAATATTTTTTGAAATTTTGAATTAGTTAAAAATTTTTTCTCACCATGCCAATATTTTTTTTGCAATACATCATTTTGTTGTCTATAATTGCAAAGTTTTTACATTGCCTTTTAAAGTTTGCCTTTTTTCCTCTCTCGTTTACATCTTCAGGAAACTTTTTGTCATTCAAATATTTCCTGATATCATGAAAGTTAATATTTTTGTACATCTTGAAAACGCCAAAAAAATAAACGCTAAAAACTGTATATTAAAAAAATCAGTAAAATAATAACGATAGCAACAAAATTCCAACGTTGATATTTTACTGAGCAGTAAAATTTTAACGTTGGAATTTTGTTGCGCAGTAAATTAAAAACGCTACGCCGGTTTTTGCATTTATTTAAAACAACCATGACATTCAGTTAAAACATCGTGACAATCAGTAAAAACATTTAACGCATGCGCAATCTCAGCATTATATATTATTTACAAAAAAAAGAAAGGTTTTATTTATATATTTATTTAGATTTTTTTTTATTAATATTATATTAATTTATCTTAATTTCATGGAATTTATTTTATATCTAATTGGATTTCATGTTTTTTTTAAATTGATGCAAAACCCGCCAAAGCGTACACACATGTATACATATTTACTTAGCTTCAATTATTCCATATTGCTTAGGTACACATTTTTACATGACCTTATCTTATTGGTCATAACGTTCCATTTAAAACATGCATGCTGACGAACAGCTTTTTTTTTTATATAATTATATTTATTTTGTCTACATCAGTATCTGGGTATTTAGCTGCTTCGAGTAAGGCGTTCTCTTCTACACGGAAAGGCCTTTAAACACTAAAACACTTTTAATCAAAATAACACCTTTAATCACAATAACATCTTTGCAAAAACTATAATACAAACTGTAACATCTTAACTAGCACTGTAAAAACTTGACAAACTTTAGCTACAAAATTGGATTAATATAAATAGACTTTAGATAAAAACTTTAAATTAATATATAGTTGTTAAAAATCTTTTTTCTAGGTGTTCACGAGCATTTCTTATATGCTTAATACCAAATTCATCAACATATGTAATGTCTGTATCGTAGTTTGGGTGTGTAAAAAAAGCAACTGACTGTCTTGGTGATGCTAAGGATGTCAATGAAACTTTGTGTAATGTAGCTTTAAACTTTCCATTGCTCCATGCTTCAAGTAAATCACCACCATTTATAACAACGGTACCAGGAATAGGAGTTACTGGAACAAATTCACCAAATGGTGAGAGCACCTAAAAATAAATCAAAAGTCAGTTTTAAAATAACAATACTGATTTATTACAATAGTAAAAAATAAATAAGTTTAAACACCTCAAGTCCTCCAACAGCATCTTGAAACAACATTGTTAAAGTTCCATAGTCTGTGTGTTCACTGCAACGTAGTTGTTCATTAGAAACAGTTTTAATTACCTCTGGATAGTATAACAGCCGCATCGTTGTACCATTTTTGCTGTGATTACCCATACTTGAATGCATCTTCACAAAATGCTCAGTGTTTAACCCCAGTGCCACCGCAAGAACCCGCAAAATAATATAAACTAAATTGCTGGACTTATCGAAAAACTCATTTAAAGTGTTAACAAAGTCCGGAAACTTTGTGTACAGGTTTTTCGACAAGTTTGAACTTGGTAAATAGTCCAAAGCTTCTTTAATGTCAAAAGGTCGTTTATCTGTAAACTTTTCTCCGTTAACAGGAACATAACCTAAAGCAATTCCATTGCCACGGAAGTAATTATTTTTGAAATTTAAAGGAAAATTAAAAAACTGTTTTGCCTTTTTATTAACAGTTTTTATATCGGATTCGTCAATGCCATGTCCTTTGATGTATATAAACCCCCAAGTGCAAAAACCATCGCGAAAGTTTTTGATAATTTCTTGAACTTCTTTGTCGTTTTCAAGATGCTGCCATAATGCTTCGCTTGTCAAACATTTACTGAAGATAGGCGAGAAATCAATGATTGGTAACTTATTTTCCATTTTTTAAGGATATAAATGCAGTTTACTTACTTTTGATTAACAGTTTAACTGTTAAAATAAATTTAAAAAAATAGGTATAATAAGAAATATGAATATAGTATAAACTAAAATAAAAATATATATTCAGTCTTTACAAAAGTTTTAAGTATTAATGTTTAGTTTTATAATTTTAATTAATAATTCCAATTATTTTATTGCCTCACAACAGCAGCAGTAAAAATAAAGTACATGTAATTAGAAAATTATTCCTCTATTTAAAAAAAACTCAACAAATTTATGATTGCTGATTACGGTTAATTGCTGACTTCATTGCTGATTAACATATACTGCTGGTTTAAAATAAAGTAAGCATTGGTAAATGCGGTTTAATTTAAATCCATTGAAACTGTTTTTCGATTATTAAGTCAGCAAATTAGACTAGTAAATAATAAATCCGAAGAAATTTAGTTTCATTATAAAAAGAGGTTTATTTACTAGTTGTACTCTACATATAATTTATAACTCTATAAAAATTTAAACTATATTATGCAAAATTATAAATAAATCAAAACATTTAAATTCAAGTTAAAATTTAACAAACTTTTCTTTGTTATAAAATGCTTTCCATCTTTTTTACATTTTATCAACACTAAGTATTGCATGACGTCAACTTAGTGTACTTAAGTCTACCAAGTTGACGTCATGTAACACTGTTGATAAAAAGCTGATGATTAGAAAGTATTACTTCTATTGTTCTTATAAAATAATAATAATAATAAATAATAATAAAAACAATAATAATAGTAATAACAAACGTTGATATAACTTCTAATTTTTCCTTCCATTTGTTATCTCCATAGTTTTAAACTAAACAAACATTTTAATTATATATACACATATACTTTTTTATTTTAAACTAAATAAACCTTTAAACTATAAATAGTTTCAAATGAAACTTCTTCTTATTTATTTAACTATATCAAATTAAATTAATTTGATTTAATTCCATTTGTTAAAAATAATTATTTTTACAATATTTTTTGAGGTAGTATTGATACCCTCGTTAACAAGTAAACGATTTCCTTTTTTATTTAAATATTTTCATCCGTTTTAAGCCCTTAGATTAAATATTTGTGTCCGCGTTTTTTTTTTTTAGTGTTGTTAAAAAGTTTTAATTTTTTATTAACAGAAAAATTCTGTTTATTTATTGTTATTTTTTAATCATGTTATATTTTTAATGATTTATATTTATCGACATTCTATTGTTTTTATTGTGATTATTGATATTAAGATTATTGTATTTATTAAATAAATTTTACTTTTTTGGAACTAATTATGTTTTGTTAGAATATAACTGTTCGCAACTTTCCAGTCTGTGCATAATATTTAATTGTTGTTTTGAGACTAATATTGGTCAATTCATTGGCGAAACTTCACATTTTGGTCCCTTTCCCCACCGCAAAGTATTATTACATAAACCACCACATCTTAGTACATAACCCACCACATAGGAAAAAAAAATTTTTTTTCTAAATATTTTTATTTAAAAAACTGTTACACAACTGAAATCAAATAAAGAAATTACATTATATCTAAAATTGTAAATCTTTCCTTTTTGATTTTAAATTGCCAATATTTGAAATCACGTCTTTGATTTCCATAGTTTTGTTTTTGCTTCGATTTCTAATATAAAAAGTTTATGAAAACGATCTTTGCCTTTAGAACTGCGTAAATGAATTTTTATTATCTTAATTTGCAAAACAATCTTTCTGCCGTAGCCACAGTGACAGGTAGCGTCATGAACAACACCAGTGTGGCAATGAATTTTGTAAAACTAACAGATATTGTAGCATATTTAATCATTATTAGCTCTGCGAATTCTTTCATGCCTATTATTTTAACAATTTCTTTTCTAAGCGTAGCAGATACCATTACAGTTTGTAGTGGAAATTCTTTTGAAAGATCAACTTTATACTTTAATTGAAGTGCTGATTTTATAATTACTGGTTCTTTAATTTCTATTAACTTGGTTGGTAGCATGAAAGCAAATAACTGAAAAAAATTTGAAACTTCCTGTATCCTTTTAAATCTGTTGTCTATTTGACTTATAACTACATCTAAAACTTTACTAAATACATTGGTGCGAAAGATGTGATCTTCATTACTAAAACAATGATCGCTCGATAGTTCATCAAATTATTTTTTAACAACTTTTTGTTTCTTCCAAGAAAAAGTTGAATTAATATACCATTTGACTGTCATTTAAATAGCTTCGTCTATTGCTGAATAATACATAGTTCTGAATTATTTTAAATGTTAGCTTGCAGTTTGCAATGATTCGGTCGCAGTCACGAGATCTAAACTTTTTGTTTGTAACAATTTTGACAGTAAATTTTCTTCACTCAAAATTTTCAAATATATAACGCATAGAAATTCAAATGCTCATTTTTCTTGAAGCCAGTTCTTCGTGTTCTTCTTTTTTCTGAAGCCAGTTCTTCATTTTTTTAAAGCCAGTTCTTCGTGTTCTTTTTTCTGAAGCCAGTTCTTCATTTTTTTTGAAGCCAGTTCTTCGTGTTTTTTTTTCTGACAGGAATTCTTTAATTTTTTAACTAATAACAATTTTGGAGACGTTTGAGAATAGTTGCTTTTTCTTGAGGTCTTTTTTGTTGCAGACAGCTTCTTTAGTTTTTATCTTAATTTAAATTCTTTAGTTTTAAATTTAATAATTTAATTAGTTTTTCCAGATTTTTCATCTTATAATCGTTTTCAATAAATACATCGATAAGAAACGACAATTCATCAAATTCTTTACTAAATTAAATTATCAATACTGTACATAAACGTAGTGCTCTATGAACAAAACCAATGAAGACCCAGTAGCGTAGGCAAGTCTTTTTTATGTCACAGATATGTCACTTTCAGGCATCGTGCAAGCTACAAATTTAAAGATGTTCATACTTATGTCAAATAAGACTGTTTTGCAAAAAGGTGCGGTGATTGAAGACTAGAGACAAAAATGCCCCGACAAGTTTGCTCCTCCTACCCAAACATGAGGGCAATAACTTAAGAAAACATAACTATAGCATATTACACTAACCTTAAATTTTTTAGACATATTTTAAAATTTATTTAAAAATCTGCCCAAAAAATTTACAACTCCTCATTTTAGAGATAAGTTATGAAATTTTTGCATGGTCATAACTTATGAACGTTAAAAGATTATTATATGAAACTGAAAACCTGTTGATGAAACTAAATTTAGTATAGTATGCTAACCTTTATTTTATATTAAATTATTGCTCTCACATTAAGGGTAGGGAGATTGAATTGTTTTGGGTATTTTTGTTTTCAAGCTTTGGGTATTTTTGCTTTCAAAATAACATTCTCATTTGAAGTAAGCAAGATTAAACATAGAATTTAGAGTTTACACAAGGTCTGCAAGTATCATAGCTGTAACATCAGAAAGTCCTGCCGCTACAGTGCAAACACCATTGATAATTTTAGGGTCATGACATCAATTTGGTAAATTTTAACGTTTGGGATTGCATTTTTGCAATGTATTTTAAAACTATATCTACATATTTAGTTGTTAGTAACTGAAATATCAAGATAGTTTAACGTATTGGATCAGTAGATTTCATTGCGTATTGAATAATTTTATGTTGTTTATTAAATAGATCTAAAATCTTGTGCGCATCTTTTTCTACCCAGAATCGTAAATGTATTTCATCATATCTTTTAAATGATTTGACATGAATGTTATTGTTAAGCGCCATTGAGAGAGGATTACGTTCATGATACTCAAGTAACAGACGGCAACCACCAACGTAATTGCTAATCCAATTGGTCCGGAGTTTGTGATCTCATAAATACCATTTTCATAAAACAATAGCGAGTAGAAAGACAAATTTCTAAAAGTAACCTGATCTCCTCAAAACTTAATTTGGATATAAAACTCTGATTGTTTCTTAACCTTCAACTAATATAATGATTATTTTGATATATTTATATTCTTATTTTAATTTGTATTATCTAATAACTTTATTTTTATAACTAAATAAACTATTTATATTAAAAATATATATTAAAAAATATATATAATATATATTAAAAATTTATATTCACTCAACTTTATTTTAAAAAGTTACTTTTTAAAATAAAGTTCAGTGAACTATATCATAATTTTATCAAATATATTCTAAAAAGTTATTAAGTCAATAATATTTACAAATAATATGAATTACTAATTCCAAGTAAACACTGCAAAAGAATAATAAAAATGGCAATAACAGTTATTATAATAACAATAGCGATGAGGAGAATCAGAGACGTCCCAATTTTGCCAACTAATAAATATTTTATAGGCCAAAAAATAGTAACTGCTTGACCAGCCTCATTTTCAAAAAAGTATGGTCCAATTATGCCTCCAACCCAAAATCCACAAAAGCACAGATATGTTCTATTTATAAAAAAAGAAAAAGAAAAAAAAAAGAAGAATATCTCCTACACTGTTGTGTTGCAGCTTGCTCAGGAAAATTATCAACTCAACTGCATAAAATGCTATTTTTTGCTTAAGTTAACAAACAATCCACGCGTAAATGTTTATTGTCAAGTGTTTGTATAATCTTCGCTTTAATTTCTATTAACCCATGAGTTATTGAGTATTTGTTACAGACACTTTATTGAGACTTGTAATTTGATATAAATTGATATTAATATTTTCCTATAAAGTCGATAAACATTTCTTAAACATTTCGTTTTCAAGCTATTTACCAAAGTTAGACAGATAAATAAGATCTAAATATAAAATATACAACCATTTGGCGTTTAAAAATTACTTTAACTGGTTTGAATAACTTGTAGATTAAATGTTTTTATTTTTTTAATGTTAACTTTATATAAGAAATTTTGTTCCAAGTTCAAATTTGAAATTTCCTTCCCAGTTCATATTAGAAATATTTGGATAAAAGAATTGATATTAAAATTTTTAAAACTTCATTTAGATGTTTTTGTTCTTATTTTTATTGTATGCTTACCATACACAGTGTTATAAAATGGGTTCTAACCTTGACTTTCTGACCCGAGAAAACCCTTTTGTGGAATGATAGCCCACACTATGGAGATCACTTGGATATAAGTATTAAAATCAGATTACAACGTCCTGGCAAGTTATTGATGTTTAAATTTTCTGAATTTATTGATTACACACACATTCGAAATGACAGCTTGTTTTGCATTTTTACAGTAAGATATAATTTTAAATTCAAGTAAACAAACATACTGCAGCATAAAGAGCATTATGTTTTATGAAAACATAAAAAAGTTGAAAAATTAAAAGATATCAAGAAGATAAGCTTCCTTTATTACCAAACAAATATAATATTTTTTTATTCTTCTGTTTTACTGTTTAACTTTTCATAAAAATTATTTTTAACTGTGAAAATAAGACAGTTTTTGAATTTCGGGAAAATTTCGGGAAAATAAAAATTTCGGGAAAAGGCATGATTTCTTTACTTTATTCACGAGAGCAAAACTGCGCACATCTAATTTTACAAAAAAATGCCGAATACAGCAAAAAACCACCAAGACTGCAGGAAAACTGTCAGTTTTCTTTGCTTCAGTAAATGTCAGAGGGAACTAACACCTTTCCCTGCTCTTGTTGTTTCAAGTAAGGATTCTTCTCCACATGGCACTGTTTGATTGAGTCAACCACAAGGTGGAAGAATGCTTCCAATAATACCAGGTAAAAGTTTAACTTTCATGAAAAGATATTTTAGAAATTTCGAAATTAAACAATATCTGCATTTATTTTAGGTTCCTCATCAGCTAGAAAACTATTTCCTCCAAACCCATCAATTAGTATAAAAGAACTTGTTCAAGTTCAGGCAAACACAGGGCTTTCAAACAATGGCATCAAGAGACTAGCTGCTACAATTAATCAGTCAACTTCACAACATATTGTTGAGAAAAACTATGCTGTAAAATTTCATGCAGTTAGTAAGCAGCTTTCTCACCATTTCACGAGTTCATTGATTAAAGATCATGCTGGATGTGGAAGGACTGTCATTCATTGCAAGGACTTCAAAGAGCTTAAAAATGAACTCATTTTTATGAGAAGCACATCAAACAATCATATTGTAAAAGTTGGAATTGACGGTGGGGGAGGATTCCTGAAAGTAAGCCTTGGAATTATTGAATTAAATCGTGAACCTAACACTCCCCCAGCAAAACTCAATTGCACAAACAAGTTTTTCAAGGACACTGGAGTTAAGCGGCAACTTATTATTGCTGTCTCTGAGGACCTGCAAGAAAACTACTCAAATGTGTCTCAAATTTTCGAATTGATCAATATGAGAGACCAAGATTTTGTTTTGTCCTGTGACCTAAAACTGGCAAATATAATTTGTGGTCTCCAAGCACACTCAAGTGCACACCCCTGCACCTGGTGTGAGTCAAGTGCAAAGGACCTTTTAAATCAAGGAAAATTAAGAACTTTCCAATCTCTTGATCAGAATGTCTCACTTTTCAATGCAGCAGGATTAAACATCAAAAGAGCTCGTGATTACATGAATGTTGTTCATTCTCCTGTATTTGATCTTGCTGGTGGCACATTAGTTTTGGACTTCATACCGCCAATGGAGTTGCATCTCCTTATTGGTGTTTTCAATAATCTCTTTGCTGCCCTACTAAAAGTTTTCCCTCAAGGAACTCTTTGGATTGATTCACTGCACATTAAACAACAGCCTTATCATGGAGGGCATTTTGCAGGAAATGAGTGCAGGAAGCTGCTAAAAAATATTGATCTTCTTCAATCTATTGTCGAGAAACACTCATGCTATGCTGCAATACCATTAGTTGATGTATTTCGAAAATTCAATGCAGTAGTGTTTTGGATGCGTTCTTGATCCAAGTTATGTACAAAAAATTGAAGCTTTCAGAGTGGCTTATGTGGCACTGCAAAATTCTGTGACACCCAAGGTTCATGCTGTATTTTTTCATGTGAAAGATTTCATTGACAAACACGGTCAAGCTCTCGGACTTTACTCAGAACAAGCAACAGAGGCAATGCATCACAACTTTCAAGTGCATTGGCAAAGGTACAAACGACCTAACCATCATCCTGAATACAGTAAAAAGTTGCAATGCTGCCTTGTGGACTTTAATAGTAAAAATTGCTTGTGAAAAGAGCCATTTTAGAATGATTTTTTCTTGTATTAGAATATTTATTTTAAAGCATAATTTTCATTTTAGATACACGATAAACTCTCAGAATATGTCTTTTTGTTTCCCTAGTTCATATTTATTGGAATAACCTATATTTTGTACTATATTCTGTCGGTTTTTGACGGAAAACTCGAAAATTATGGTTTAAGTCGGTTTAAACTAAAATTTGGCTTCTAAAAAAAAAAAAAAAAAAAAAAAATCTTGTCGGTAAAATTTGTTTTTTTCATTTTCACCCCCCCCCCCCACGTCTTTGCCGTTAGGTACGGCCCTGTCAATAACTTGCCAGGACGTAGTAATCTGATTTTAATACTTATATCCAAGTGATCCCCATAGTGTGGGCTATCATTCAACAAAAGGGTTTTCTCGGGTCAGAAAGTCAAGGTTAGAACCCATTTTATAACACTGTGCATAAATAGATACAAGTTTCGTTATGTGTTTAGAGGTTGAAGATTTAAGATTGCTAGAGGTGCCGTCAAGAGGGAAAAAATTAGAAGGAAGGAATTCATGAGATTTTTATCAATAAGGGTTTTTGTTTTTGCACGTGATTGAAGAATTAATATAGGGAGTAAGAGCTAAATGATAAGAGAATAAAAATTCGTTATAAACAACTCATGATTCTCTATAATTCAATAGATCCAAATCTAGGTTAATATTGCCCAAATTAGTACAAGTTTTTGTTTCTGTAATAAGTTGATTCACTAGAGCGCACAAGTCAATGGAAGAAATTTTTTTTGTTAAATAAAAAGCTATAAAAATATATATAAATGTATTTTTAGATATAAAAGTTCTTTATCTTTTTTGCTTACTTGTCATGCTCTTAAAAAATTTATCATTATTTGTGAAAAATTTTATACAATGGATATAGTAAAAGAACTGCTATCATAGCCAATTAATAGCCCTTTAGATTTAGCTGCAGGATTACTAACTGACTTAGGTCATAGTAACAGTTACCGATAGAACGATATTAACAAGAAGCACAGTAACTGTCACTGATAGAACGAGTATTACTATAGAAAAGAAAGTTTTTAATGAGAAGCTTTGAATAGGGAAAAAATTGGAATTATTATATTGGAGGTGATAAAAACAATGAACGCTTGTTTATAAAATTAGTTACAATTTGTATTGCAAACAAATAATAATATCCAGTGCTGGATTAAGGAGGAGGGTTGGGGTATACCTACCTCACGCTCCGCAGTTTTTGAGGCCCAAACTCAAAATAAAAGCTTTTTTTAAATAAAAACTCTCAAAATAAAATGTGATGTATTTTAAAAAAAAATAAATATTTATAAATAATTATAAGAAAGAAAAGTGTACACTCAGTAAAAATCTTGACTTTTTACATATAAAATTACATTTAAAAAAATATATTGCAGATATAAGCTTATTGGTAATTTTAAAAAATTAAAAAAAAATTCAATATAATTATGTTAAATATTCTAAAAAAAGTGTCAAACAAAGATTCAAAAAAAAAAAAAATAATAATAAAAAAAGAAATATAAAACTTAAAATAAAACAAAATGAAAATTTAAAGTATTACATTACATAACAAAAGTACTACTCGATGAAAAATTTAGGTGCCTAACATTTTTTTGATGATTAAACCAAAAAAATTTTTTTTGTTAAATTTAAAATAAATAATTTTTTTTATAAAGAACTAATTATTTTTCCTCTTTATTATAACGTGTTTTTAAGGTGGAGTGAGATAGTAGAATCTCCAAAAAGTGAAGAAAGTAAAGAAGTTTCCATATTGTAGCTAGATATGGCACCAATAAGAACATTAACTAGTTCGCTTAGATTTTATTTTTCTCAAACTTTTATTTTTGTTTTGTTTTTGACTGATTAAGTAGATAGATTTTTCATTATTATTTAAAATGAACAATTAACAACTTACTATTTCTTTCTATTTCTTTGGGAATCATCATCGGGGAAAAATCTATGAATGCTTTGATGAAACATCTGGCGTAAACCTTGGTGAAACACCTGGCGAGGTTTTACGCAAAAGCTTTTGAGAAGGATTAGGAGAAAGTTTCGGTGAAGAATTAGGAGACTGTTTCGGCGAAGGAACATGAGAAAGTTTCGGCAAAGATTTAGGGGACAGTTTTGGCGATGGATTAGGAGAAAGTTTCGGCGAAAGATTAGCTGAAAGTTTCGACGTAGGCTTCAATGAAAATTCCTTGTCAAAAGGAAAAATTACTTGGATAAGATCTTTTGATTTTTCTATTGAACATGTTTTTGAAAGAACCGTAACATTTTTGGATTCAAGTTCGTAATTTGAAGAATCATAAGAATTACTGTTAATAGATTCACTGCACGAATAATTGTTTGACCGATTTTCATCATTATTATCATGAATAGGAACGTAGTAATCGCTGGATTGGAAATACTTTGATAGTTCTTCTCGAATTTCTTCACCTGAATTTATATGAATTGTATTTTAACATATTATACACTGAAATAATTAAAAATAATTACTTGAACTACTCAATAACTAGGTGATATAAATATTTGGCTATGGAGGAAAGGAGTGGTGGATTAGGATAAGGGATGCTGCGTAAAGAAAAATCTCAAAAAATAAACAATTCGATAACATACCAAAATTATCATTCCCTATAGTTGGAGCAAAAGTTTTAAACTCTGGAGCAGAAATAGTGCGTGGCTTGTTTGCCATAATATAGCCGTCAGACTCGTTTCTAGGTAAAGATTTGGGTAAAATTGAATCAGATTTCTTCGCTAAAAGTAAAAAAAATAATAATAAAATGATGGTACTTATAACTCTAACGATGAAAAGAGTTAATGTAGTATTTTAATTTCATTTTTAAAATTTAAAATAAATAGTTAATATTAACTCTTAGTTTGATTTGGTACACAATATACAGGGGAATCTTCTGTAGCTTGATGAGTAGGAACTTCTTTTAAATTGTGCTTCTGATTTTGCAAAACAACATTTATTTTATTTGCTTGATCCTTGATTTGTTCAGTGTTTGAACTAAGACCTTGAAAAATTAGTTTTTTTCATTATTTTTTTGAATGTATGTATATGCGCGTGTTTTTTCAAATGCTTCAATGTATTTATTTTATTTTCTTCATTTAAGCTGTAAGTTTTTTTTAGTTAACTACATTTTCTGGTTTTTTTAAAATTATACAATACCTGTTAGTTGTGGTTTTTAAAAATTATGCAACACCTGTTAGTTGTGGATTGAGTATATTTTCTAGATCTTAAGAATCACTAGAAGAATTCTTATATGCCAACATTTTTTGCGATACATACCTAAGCACAACATCGAAACACCCTTATGCATAAATAGTCTCAAACATCTTGTGGCAAAACTTTTTCCAACTGTTTCAATTAAATGTTTTTATTTGATCTTACCCTATATATTTTATACTTTATAGTTATTTTCTGAAAATACAATAATACTTTTTTTAGTTTTACCAAATTTTTGATAAAAGCTACATTCACCCTTATTATACACTCAATCTTATGGGGTGGGTGTAGCTTCTTAGCCATAATGAAAATAACTTACTTAGAAAAAAGAAAACTCTGGTACCCCTAATTTAATTATTGATTAGAAGATTATGGAGTTGTAATCCTTTGATGGTAATCCTAATGGTAGCATCACAATATAATTCTCTTGATCTGCAAAAATGTATAAAGGAGAAAAAAAAAATATAAAGGAGAACCCTCTTTAAAAATCCCTCATTAATACACGAGAGAAGTATCAGAAAAAAATCGAGACACTTTTTAGGTGGTGAGCACAAAGACAAAGACAAGTTTTAGGTGGTGAGCACAAAAAATCAAGAACAAATTGTGCATATTTAATTTAGAAAAGAATTTTGATTTATTATTTGATAAATCTGCATACAAATGTGAACAAAAAAACATTTTATGTATTTGTGAAGATAAAAAGGTATTTAGCAAAATAATTTTGAGATTATATAGAGGTCATTTATTACTGCAAAAATTTTTATAATAGTGTGCAACCTTACGCTTTTTTAAATTAGATGGCAGTGAATGAAAAAGAGTACTTTAAAGACCAATGACCTTAAAAGAGTGATAACAAATCATCAGATAGACAAAGTTGATCAAAAAAAAGTAAATAAAGTAAACAGAAAACACCTAAAGAAGTATTATATATATACAAACAAAAATGTTGTCAATTTATATAACTGACTCATTTATTTTTATACTAAATTTTTTTGTTTTACTTTTTTATATTATTTCATTGTGGTACTTATTATTTATTACTTTTATTATAATATAGTATTAGTACTTCTAAAATTATTAGTACTGTAAAACTCAGCAATAAGGTGACAATAAGTAAACTTTTTGTCACCTTATTGCTGAGTTTTACGGTATTTTTTTACTAGTAATTACATACTCCTTTTTTATTGAGACTTGATGTTGGGTTTCAAGCAATGGAATAAAGTGTTTGGTTAGGAGAAATGGGTGTTGGGTCAGGAAAAAATCGCAAGAAGTAAACTGTTCAAGAACATACGAAAATTACCATTCTTTATAGTTGAAACACAAGTATTAAAATCTGGTGCAGAAATAGTACGAGGCTTGTTTGCCTTGATGTAGTCATCAGACTCATTTCTAGTTGAAGATTTGGTTAAAGTTGAATCAGATTTCTTTGCTATAAGTAAAAAAAAAAGAAAGAATAAAATGATGGTACTTATAACTCTAACGATGAAAAAAGTTAATGCAGTATTTTAATATTTATTTTAAATTATAAAAATAATATTTTTATAATTTAAAATAAATAGTTAATATTAACTCTTACTTTGATATGGTACAAAACATACAGAGGAATTTTCTGTAGCTTGATGAACAGGTTTTAAATTGTGCTTCTGATTTTGTAACACAACATTTATTTTATCTGCTTGATCCTTGATTTGTTCAGTGTTTGTACAGAAAGAATTAGTTGATTTCATCATTTTTTTTGCATGTATGTATGTATTTTTTTTATAATAATTTTAGAAAGTAATATCATTATTATTCGTTTGGCGTTTTTAATGTATTAAATTATTAGAGAGAAAGTTTAGGGCTGTATGAGTTATTATTTTATGTAATATAAAAATTTTATAGTACAATACAACATTTAATAGAAGGCTGACCTCAAATATTTTTTCAGTTCACTTTACATAAAAATAATAAATACTAATAATCAAAATAAGGTAACACCGCATTTTAGAGAATTTTATTCCTATGCAACTGAAAAACGTATTTTAATCAATGAATAACATTATTAATAATCGACCATAACCCTGATCATTAATTAATAATTATAAATTAGGTTATTTAAATGCATACAAATAAAATTCGCTAAAATATGATTTTACCCAAAATAGAGCTTAGTTACATTAGTAATTTGCTAGAAGTACAGTCACTGACATGCAAGTAACTTTGCAGTGAGTTAGTGACAGTGAAGTTACTACAGTCACTGACAATACAAGTAAGTTTACTAAGACTTGTTCTGAGTAAATGGTAGTTGAGGATGACTACAGTCATCTGAGTTATTCTGAGTCTCTACAGTTCTGAATCATCTACAGTTGTTCTGAGTAAATGGTAGTTGAGGATGACTACAGTCACTGACAATACAAGTAAGTTTACCAAGACTTAGTAAATGGTAGTTGAGGATGACCCAGAGATAACAAAAGAAGAACCTAAAGGAAACAGAAAAACTTGCAGGCGGAACTAATAACTCCAACAATAAACATCTAACATCAAACAAGGCATTCAAATATAGTTAAAGAAGTTGGTGAGATATTAAATAATACAGATATTTCAAGTGTTCAATTGCAAATACTACTTCATACCAGATGTATTTGCCACAGAAAAAATCTCATTGCCACAAAGGATTCAGAGGAAGCATTTAAAATTCCAGCCTAAGGTCGCATGTATCATATTTGCATGGGAAACGCCAACCATTGTGGTATGCTGTAAATCGTAGCAGTATAGCTGCTGATAATTTGGCCGACATGTGTTAATAAAAAGCTTCTGGTTCCGGGGCAAGCAAGATGGAATGCTAAATGTGATGCGATACTCATAATTTTAGAATTGAAAGATAAATTAAAACTGATAGCAGATGCCCTGCAGCTGCCAAAGTTTGCCAGAATATAAAAAAATATAATTTTTGATTAAATACAAAAATGAGATGGAGCCATTAGCTGTGACACTAGATCAATTGCAAGGTGAAAAGGATTGTTATTATGGTATGCTTTTGCCTAAGCTACACGATTTTTTTTGTATAAGAAACTCGTTTATAAGCAACTAAACTCGATGTGAAAAAATATTAAGCAACATCAGTTCTGAACAAATGTTAACATAAGCAACTCATAAATTGCACATAAAAATCAAGCACTCAAAAAGTTCCTTTATTTACTGTCAAATACTATTTTTATGTTGGATATAAAACATAGCTTTATGTAGTTTAAAAAATTGCCGTACACGTTTTTTTGAGAAATGAAAACATTCAATTTTGCGTTCGAATCAATTTTTTTCTCTGCAATGAAATGACTTCTTTTAGATAAACGATTTCAAAAGAAAGTAATCACAGTAGTGTTGTTGTTGTGTATGTTGTTGACAACACTGTTAAGATCATGAGTAAGAGAAAGCAGACAAATTTGTTCAACTTTGGTTTTACCAAAAAGATTTGTCATCGTGGTGAGTTGGTAAATGTAGTGCCGAAGGAAAAAGAAGATAATTTGTTTGAATGTATTGTTTGCAAAAAATCACTGAAAACATCATAAGCCCTTTCGATGCACGAGTTTTGGTGTAAAAATAAGTTATCACATACGGATATTGCTCAAACTGACAAAGACCCGAAATCAATGAGCTTGGATCAAATTATTGATGGAAAGAATAAGTACGATAATTTTGAAAAAACTGTGAAATCGGTTTTAGAGAAACTTGTTACTGATGTTGAAGCTAACGAATTACCAAAAATTGCTGACAAATGGAAGAGCTATACATTAAAAGAAAAGGTTGATGCACTAAATGACTTAAACGATGGTATGTTAAATAGGGATGTAGCAAAAAAGTATAACGTTCATAAGAGTATGATTACACGATGGAAATCAAAGGAAAAAGAAATCTACAACAAGGACAACGTAAACAAGAAAAACGCGTTATTCAGGAAATGCCGAAGAGGCGACAAACACAAAGCTTTGTTTAACAAACTTTATGACAAATTCTCCAAAGCAAGAAAAAAGGGGCTAAAAGTTAACTTTGAGTGGTTGTATGTCCGAGCGAATCAAATTCACCTACAACAAAGCCCGGATGCTGACAGATTGCCAAAATCAATAGTCACTCATTTCTTAAGGAAAAATAAGATCCGCATGCTGTGTGTTCAACGTAAGCGCCAAGCAAACCCCGATTCTAATGAAATGGCATTCAAATTTGAGAGAAAATTTGATTAAGTCTGGAAGTGGCAAACCCACATACGATAAAAAATGGGGGCATTTCCCACAGAAAAAGAAAATCAATGTAGATCAAATTCCACTCCTGTTTGTAGTCGAGAGCAAACGAACATACGAAATTCCAATGAGTAAGGGAAAGGAACGAAGGGACTATAGAGTATGGGTAGCTCAACCTGGCAGTGGGCTTAATAAGCGACAAGCTACCCTTCAAATATGTTTCAGTTCTGAAGGAATGGTGAAGCCGGCGTTGATTTTCAGAGGTAAGGGGAAAAGGATTAGTAAAGATGAAGTTTTAGCCTATGACACTGATGTAGATGTGTACTGGCAACCAAATGCATGGGCAGATACAGCGTTTTCCGTGAAATGGGTGAAGAACACTCTCTCCAATGCTGTTGCTAACCTGGATGAGTATGTTTTGTTCTGCGATAACCTGACAGCCCAAGTCAGTGATGAGTTTTTGAATGAAGTGCGACAACATAAAGGTATTGTCTGGTTTGGTGTTCCCAACGGGACACATTTTAGGCAACCTGTTGATGCCGGACCAGGAAAAGCATTAAAATCACATATTAAAGCAGAACAAAACATCTGGCTCAAAAATGATGAAAACATCGAACTCTGGCTTGACAACGATGATCGGAAACTGTCGGCAAAAGATCGCCGCATTTTGATAACTCGTTGGGTCGGTGAAATACCGTAAAACATGCAAAGACGAGAAATTTCTTCGTATGCTTTATAGGAGCTTTGCGAAAACAGGATGTCTTATCACGGTTGATGGTAGCGAGGACGATAAGATAAATCCTGAAGGCATGCCTGCTTATGTTGTTCCACCCCCTGTTGACATTGACAACCCGGTGGAAATCACAGAGACTACTATTCCAGACGAAGTAAAGGATAACCTTATTGATGTTTTGCCTGACGAATCAGACGGAGAAGACGAGAAACTAGATTGACAAGTAGAAAAATTTTAAAATCATTAAATCTTTGCTCTTTAACCCTATCTTTTATATCCTTCTAACTCATAACTCAGAAGTGAATTAGTAATATGTATATATATATATATATATATATATATATATATATATATATATATATATATATATATACATATATACATACACCAGTATTTAATAAACAGTGTATGTATGCATAAATTTATAATATACAAAATATTACAAATTAATTCTGTCCAGGGCCAGGTTTGTAAAAAATCCCATTTTTAGCCAAGGCTGGGACCCCAGCCACTTACTATGAATGTATGTATGTATGTATGTATGTATGTATGTATGTATGTATGTATGTATGTATGTATGTATGTATGTATGTATGTATGTATGTATGTATGTATGTATATAAATAAATATTACTCAAATTCCTGAACTTTTTAACTGATTATATCTTGCATCTTTTAATTCCAAGTCAACTTTTTATACCATTTACATTATTAGGATGCAGTTAAACTTATAAAAATAACAAAAAATTTTTTGAAAAACTTCAAAGCAGTTTTCTAAAAAATTAAATATGAAAATATGAGCAATAAGTTAAATTTGTTTGTTTTAATTTATAATCTATGCTATATAATAATAAGAATTTTAGAACCAAATGTAAACTTGCTTGACGTAAAACCAATTGAGGACTGGACATTATTAAAAACTTTTACTTTGTTACGCATTTTCTTCAATCCTTCAAACAACAGAAAAAACGAAATAAAAAAAGTTTTTCCAAATGTTTCCATGTATTTATCTTTTTTATTCACTATTTAATCTTATTTATTATTTAATTTATAATATTTTTGTTTTTGTGATTTTGTTTTAATTTAACATAAATTTTCAAGTTAAAATTATACAATACCTGTTTGCTGTGGTTCAAATATATTTTCAAGTTAAAATTATACAATACCTGTTTGCTGTGGTTCAAATATATTTTCTAGATCTTTAGATTCACAAGGAAAATCTGAAATCTTTTCAATGATGTCGATCGCAGTTAAGAAGATAGATTCTGATTTGCGAGCTAACTTCAAATGTGACTTCATTAAAAAAAGAAGTGAGTTTTTTAACACGGTATTCTAAAAAACAAATTGTATATGCATTTTTTTTAAAGATTTACATTTTTCAAATTTTTTTTAATGCTTATATATATATAAAAATATAATTTTTAATTTTGATTATATATAAGCATACATAAAACACTTTGATAGTTATGATAATTAAATGCAAATAATATAAATATAAAAAACTTTTTAAAATAATATTTCTATTTCTATTAATATATCTATTTATGTTTGGATGAGAGAATAATTTTCAATTTTCAAATTTATCGACACTTTTTAAAAGTTTAAAAGTTATGTGAAATTTTAAAAACCTAAAGTTTAATCCTTATCTATAATTTTTTAACTTTTTTTTTCACAAATAATTTTCACTAAAATAAAAATAAAAGAAGACCAAAATAAGAAATTGAAAATTTCTTATTTTTGACTTTTGAAATATGAGGGAGTCAAAAATGGTTGAAAATTGTCCTACTTAATTTATTGACGACCCCTTATCTAAAGAAGAAAATTATCTTAAGAAATTATCTAAAGAAAAGATGCCCTTAAAAAAGCAGAAAACAAAACATAGTATGTTTTAGTGTTTAATGTTTTAATGGAGTTAGATGTACAAATGAAATTAAAAAAAAAAGTAAAAAAAAAAATAATTACAAAGAAAAATAACCTAGACAAAAAAAAGAAGAGACTGTAACTGAAAAGTAAAAATAATTAAAAACATTTTTTTAACATTTAATGTTACATAAATAATTTATTTTGCGTTCTTTATTATTAAGAGAAAATTTCTCAAGTTTTTATTTTATTAGAACAATATCCTTAATTTACACGAACTTTATAATTTATTACTCATGGAACAAAAGTATTTTTTTTAAAATAATTAAGATCATTAAAAATAATTTCACAAAATGCCATTTTCTATTTAAAACATATTTTAATCTTAGTTTTTTTTTTCTTTCTAATAATTTTTATTTTTAACTTGTAATTAGAGTGTTAGCACTCAAAGTGTTTAAAGATTTCAAACTTAAATAAACATGATTAATGTCTTTTAAATTAAAAATATAAAATTAAATTACAATTTAGTATTTTACCAATGTTTTTTAGAAAATTGTAATTTAATCTTTATTGAGCATTGGTTTTGTCTCAGTTGTTAAATTTGTATCATGATAAAGAGCAGGGGCTAAAAAATTAGATCAAATTTTACCTAAGATTTTAAAAAAATTAATGAAAATTTATATATTTTTCAAGTTTAAAAGCTTAATAAAAACAATTTTGGTAAAAAAAAACCTTACTTTGTTGCATGGCGACAAAAGATTTATAAACACATGATAATTTATTGAACAATGATTGACAAAAACATTTGCAAAAATTTTTGTAGCCATAGTAAACAAATGATAAATTTCATCCATAACATATGCCGTCATATTCAACCCTTGGAATTGGTAAAAATGAGGTTGCTAATAAATTGTTGATCTCAAACTCTTAAAGGTCGGTATCAGGTTGGGAAAAAAAGTTTGACACAAAGGGTTACCATAAAACATAGAATCGAGGTCGGCAACTTTTAGCCAACCTCAAACACTATTAGGTCGGCAGTTAGGTACTCTGTTCATAAACAACTAGTGTTTTTTATAGTTTTGTAGCAAAATGTACATAAATTATATTTTAAGGGTTTGACCAAAAGAAAAACATTCTTTGTTTTTTAAACATTTTTTAATTTTTACAAGTATTTTTATTAATTTTAAAACAAAAAATAAATAATTTTATACATAACTAAATTAATTTGTATATTTTTATTTATATAATAAATAATTTCAAACAACAAAATTACCTTTTGAACTTCAGCTTTATATTTTTTTGATTTTAATACTGATTTTGCCTCAATGATATCTTCTTCAAGCTAAAAAGAAATTTTTTTGATATAAAAAAATATTTACTATATAATATAAAAACAACATAACAATAATAAAAAAAAATACTCTATTAAGATAGATTTCATTAGATTTGTCCAATTTTTTGATACTTTGAGAATTGATAATCTACAAACACAAAGCATAGACAACATATATTATTATGAACAACAAAGCATTGACAATATATATTATTATGAAAAATTTGTCAAAATCCGAATAAAATCTATGAATTGACTAAAGTAAGCACTAGATACTATTTTGACAAAAGTTCTAACCGAAATTTGAAATAGCCTTGTTAAAACAATGAAAAAAATCTAAGCTATTATTTAAAATATCTCATAGGTAGATATTTAATATTTTATTGTTAATTTCAACAAAACCAACCTAAAAGTACTGGAGAGACTCAATAGATAAATATACTTTTGCTTAGTTTGCTATACATATTCTGTATTTTATTACACTATATGTTTATAAACTAGAAATAATAAAATTTTTTATGCAAACTTTGTTCCTTAGACATCTTACTATCTTTAATTTTAGTTTGTTAAATGTATTCTGTACTTAATTACTCTATGTATTTATACTTCATTATAAACTAGATATAATAACAGTTTTTATGAAAACTTTGTTCCTTAGACATTTTATTATTTGATAAATTAATATCCTGCAGTTTATAAATAAACCATGTCCCCTAATTTCACTTACAAAATTTAAAAAAGGGTAAAACACAAAAGTTAATTTTACACCCAATCAAAATTCTTCTTGATTATTGTAATTATATATATTAATTAAAAGGTTTGCATAATTATAAGGTGCAAGCAAAACAAGAAATGTGACACAAAATTATATTCAATCACATTAAATTTAAATTAATTTTGCAATAACACATTTGATAACTTCAAAATTTATCTAAATAAAAAATTAAAAAAAAAAAAAAACTATTTGAAATTTAGTTATAGAATATGTTTTATAAACTTAACTCTTTAGAGTGTTTAACATTTTAAACAGAAATATAAAACATACAAACTTCTTTTTTTCTGTATTATCTTTGATATGATTTTGTATTGTAGCTAGTTCTGCTTCAACTTTGAGAATGTCATTCAGACCGTGTTGAAAGAGCTTTGACTATAAAAAAAGGTAAAAACTAATACAAGGTAAATTGCCTGATGCCATATTTTATTAAAAAAAATTAACTAATAATAAAAAAAATTAATTTTCAGCAAGCATTAAAGAGCACTTTACACTACCATGTAAAAATAAATTTCAGAACATATTTTTTATGCTGTTAACATGAAAATGTTACTAGAATGTTACTTTTAGGTGTGTAATGCACCATTAATTGTGCAAACACTGTTTTTATAAAAGTGTTACAAGAATGAGTTTTAGGACAAACTATTTATTCTCAATTCACAAGGTAAGTATGCATTATATGTGATATAATTAATAGGTAAAACAACTTTATATTTTTAAAGATGCATAGTATAAAAAATTTTTTAAACTAAAACTGATATTTTAGGTCTTGGAGTTAATATAAAGTAAAATATATATATATATATATATATATAAAACTGTATATATATATATATATATATATATATATATATATACAGTTAATTCCTGATAACTTGAGCCCCCAAGGAAAACAACTTCACTTAACAAATATTTGACTTAAGCGAATTACCGTTAAGTCAAATTTTGGCTGATATTAGGTATTAGTTTAAGTTAAAGCGATTTTTCTTTATTTAATGATGAAATATAAGGTTAAATTTCAATCAAACTTTTTAGGGTTTTTTAACTAAAAAAATCAGGAAAATAAATTTTATTAATTTATTTTTATTTTTAAAAGAACAATCAATTAACTATACTATTAACATTATTAAGATAAGATTTTAGGAGTTTAAAAAAATAATTCAAAAAAAATTTAATAAAATCAAATGAGTTGCAAAAAAGTTTAGTCGAGTTGAGGTTTAGAACATAACAAAATAAAAAACATACAAATTTAATATTTAAAGTTTCCTTTGGCTTAATAACAAAGAAGAACTCGTCTCTGCATTGATTCAACCAATTTTGTGCATATCTTATGTGGTGCTTTTAACCAATACTCGTGACAAATTGATCTTCTTTGGGTTAAACCAGTGTGTTATGCTATGTGCTGGAGCCCTGTCTTGCTGGAAGACATATTGCTTGCTTCTGCCATACAATTGCCTTATCAATAGTGTCTAATGTGTTTCAAGTGTGTTTTTGTAGGTATATTGGTTGATATGGCGATTATACAGCTCACAAATACCACGGCCTTTGTGGAAAAACATCCCCATATGCCTACTGTGCCTCCACCATCTTGCCATCTCTCTTGTAAATAGCGCTCGCAATATTTCTCAGTTGCAAATCTTTTAACGCATGTTCTTCCTTTGCAGTACAGTTAAAAGAAAATATTCGAAAAATGTTAAGCAACACAATGACTTCCTTATTATTTGATGATAAAATTGTTTTTAAAAGGTGGTCTTCTGTTTAGAAATTCATTAAACTATAAAATAATTGTTTTTTTAACAGTTTTATCATGATTTACTTTTTAACAGTTTTACTACAGCATTAAACGATTTATTCTATTCAACATCTGAAAACGATCTATTCTATTCAGATGTAAATGCAACAAAATAAAGAAATTATGAGGGTATACAAAAAGTTTAAGTTATCCAAAGAAATTTTCTGAAAGGGGACGAAAAAATGGTTTGTTTTAAGGAAGTTCGAGTTTGACTTAAACGAAGAATTTTAATAGTAATCAATTAGACAAGTACAAATATATAACTTGCATAAATCTCATTAAATAACGATTTAAATAAATAATGAGAATAACGAGGGCAGCATGAAAATGAAAAAATGGCAAATTAAATTGGCGCATTTAATTAAATGCGCCAATTTAATTTACTTGCTGCTCTTGTGCGGTGAACAAATCTCACTTTGGTAAATTTTTGTTTATTGAAATAAATTCAAAAATAGAATATTGCAAAAGAAAGTTCTTTTAACTAACATTATATTCCACCAAAATTAGCAAGTCAATCAAGTCAATCAAGTCAATCAAGTTTCTCATTTAAAAGCTATCAATTTAAAGTTAAGTTTTTTTACTTATCACAGAGGACATTTTAAAGCTCTAAATAAAGCTTTAAATATAATTTAAAGCAATTTTAAATTACTATAAATTTGTTTGAAATTTATACATAAAAATTTATTTCATGATAAAAATAATAATATAAAATTAGATAAACAAAATATAAATACAAATAATAAATTAAAAGTAAAAAAGTTCAAAAAATTTTTTAATCTTTAAATTTTTAGTTTTAAAATACCTAAGTATTTAAAAACTCAAATATTTTAAAACTTTCCATAAAATATATAGTGTTTTTATTGACAGTCATCAATTAAAAATTTGTTTCAGCTATTTAAAAAGTTACAATAGGATCGCAGTCACCGTAGCAACAAGAAGATCGCAGCAACCGTCAAAAAAGTTTTGTTAAAAATTTAAACACTATTAAGCATTTTTTATTACATTTAATATATTAAAAAAATGAAAATAACTATAAATACAAATATGTAAATAATCACCTTTTAAAACTGTATTTAATGTTCGATGCAATTAAAATAGATCAAACTATCAAATTTATTCACTCAAATTTTGATTGCAAACAAATACCTTTGTTCTTATTTTCTCTTTATTAAACCACACAATAAAAAGAGGTGATTTAAATATGTAAAAAAAAAAAAAAAAGAGAAGAAGATAGCTCAGAATAAAACAAGTTGAATAATTATAATTTAACATTTTTAAAATTAAAAAAATATTCCCGGTATGAATATAACCCACCAAAAAAAATCAAAAAAAGTATGTGGAACCTTAAATTGCTTAAACTTTTTTTAACTCTCAGAATGCAACATTTTTATTTTTATTTTTTATTTGCCACACCTAAATTCCCAATATCGTAAAAATGATGTATAACTTTTTTTCCTGGTTAACACCCTCTACAATGATAGGATACTCACTGACCCACTTATAAGGTAAGTCACAAAAAATTGCATTCATATTAAAGGGACAAGTCGTAATATGTCAAGGTTCAACAGGTAGTTACTCACTGGCGCAATCAATGGTTATATCTGTAGAATATTTCTACTGTCATCATACTGTCTGTCTACTACATCATAAATCAACATCATACTGTCTGTCTACTAACATCTCATACATAATGCATAAACATTTAAAATTCCTCTCCGAGGTTTTGTTGAAAAATAGCGACCAGTATCTTTGAAAAAAAATACTAACATCTCTGGTGGAACTTTTTTATATACAGCTTAGTAATAATAACCTCATTTAAGTGTAAAAAATATAGTATAAAATAATATTTTCTAAACCTTTTTTTTACAGAAAGCATATCACTGATCTGATCAACAGCTGGAAAAGTTTAAAAAAAAGTAAGTGTAAGAACTCAAATGAAGCAGGAAAAGTTAGATTTCAAAAAGAAAAGAAGTTTTTCTGGATTGCTAAACTAAATATCTAAGATATGCTAAAGAAGACTATCCTTTATAAGGACTCGTATCATTCAGATATGAAACTTTTGAGAGATTAAAAAACCAGTCATAAAATGAACCTGGGTAAAAACGACAAACAATATAAGCAGTGAATAAGGAAGAGAGAACAGAGAAATTTGAAACATGAACAGTTGGTACATAGTGATGAACAGTTTGCTCCAAGAGATGATTTGACTGCAGAGCTGGAGGTTTCTTCAGAAACCAGTGATGTAGACCAGCATAGACTCAGATTGTTGTTTTGATTTTGCCAAGCCAGGTGCAAATAAAGACACACTACAGTTAGCCAAGGATTTTGTCAAAGATTTTGGTGTGACTTGAGTTTCCAAAAATATTTCATCCAAAGATTTGTTGCATGTGTTTACAGATTTGATAGGCACTGTCCCAAACAACTACTTGTCAAGCAAAAAAAAAAAAACCCATCACTAATGGGAAGAAAAAAAGAGATTTGCTGTTTCAGCTAATACTGATAAAGACACTAAGCTTCTTAGAATTCCACCAATAGAACATGAAACTAGAGCTGCTCAGTATGAAGCTTTGGCTAACGTACTGGAAAATTATGAAATGTGTGATAATGTGAAAGGATTATGTTTTTACACAAATGCCACAAACACTGAAAGACATTCAGGAACCAATATTAGGTTCAATCAAAGAAAGGAATCTATTTTATTGGAGCTTGCCTGCAGGAGGTTTATTTATGAGCTTTATCTTAAACAGGCTGTGTTTCTCATGTGAGGTCCATGTCAAAATTCATCTAAAATCTGAAGATTCAGATATTGAGCACACAACTGCCAATGATTTAACTACTGCCCAAAAGAAAGAGTCAAAGAAAATGACAGTTTATTTCTAATCTGTCTGGTTTCTGAGAACCTTGTTTCCTGATCAGTTTCAGCATTAGCATCAGAGACATCAAACTTGTTAAATGAGCTGAACTTTAAACAAGAAGAACCACCAGTGCTTGTTCCATTGATTGGAGAGAACTCTTGGTTCATCTTTAGTTTACTAAATTTGACTTGAATGGAGGACAAACTTTACTTAAACTGTCCTGCTCCTTGTTGTGTTCTTTTTTTTAAATCTGATTCACTTCTTTCAAATTTAGTTGAGCACTTTTAAACAAAAGACACCAATCGATAATAATAATTGCTACTCAATATTGGGTTCCTCCGATAAATTCAAACTTAAATTAAAGAAAATTTGTTCAATGAATGGAAAAAACTGGAAATGAACAAACTAATAATTATAAAACTCTACTTAAAATGTTTATATTTTACTATGGACACAGCTACTACAGAATAATATTCTGTAAATTAATTAATTTTACAGTCAATTTGTAAACTATTGCATTCCAATTTTTTTGGGGTGTATCACTTTTTAAATAAATGTCTATCAAGTCTATTTTTAAATTTTTTGAGATTGTTATGCAGAAAAAATACACTTTCTGCATAAACAATCTCTTTAGTTAGTTGAATCTAATATGGAGCAATTCTATTAGTTGAAAAGAACTCTTTTTGGATGATGGTGACTATTTCTAATGGCTCCTGCAGGACCTCGGAGCTAATGCCAGTGCTATTGATTTATTAAGATATGCCAATTTACTTAGATACTATTTACTAGATGTTGTTCTACAACAACATGGAGTAAATAGTATCTAAGTAACTTTTAAAAGCAACTTTTGAAAAAAATTATGTCAAAACATTGACCAACATTGTCTAAATGGAATTCGTTAACTAAAGCATTTACTTGGCAAAGTTTTCTCTTTACAACAGGTGTATCACTTCTTGATCTGATTCGAGAAACATTTTCCTCGTATTAAAGAATTTGCTATGCGTATTTGGAATTTTAATAGTTGAATGATATTTCACCTGATATATTCTTCATTTTGTTTACAAAAACTTTTAAACAAAATCCAACCATTCACTGTTCCTACATTCATACAATAATAAATTATATGCTTATACGATTTTTTTTTTGCACCAAGATTAATTTTATGCAATGCCATGAACATGTCACATAAGTTAACTCCACCTATATGTTTATTATACTGATGTATCATATAGCAAGATAACAATACTCACAATAACTTTATCTTTTCTAGATCAGTGATTAATTGAATCTCCTAATGATGGACCAATAAATGTAGATGCTAACTGTATAACTCTATTATCCATTCAAGGTATACCAGTTATGTTGGAATTAAAATCAACCCAATAACCTAATAATTTACGCCTCATTTTTTATGGTTCTTTCTTTTTAGACAAACACTTTTACATCACCATGCAAGTCATTATTACAAATGGTTCCAAAAGTCCATATTCCAAAATCCTTTAAATAATTTTATGTTTGTAAAAAGATTATCCTTAAAGATTTTATGAAAAATGTTTTAGAAAAATGTGTAAAAAGCTTAAGCAATGGTGTTAAAACTTTACTATGTTCTTTGTATATAATATGCCAAGATACATAATAAAATGGTACAACATTTCACTGACTCCATATTGTGCTAAATATTAACGAACTCTTGTCAATAAGTGGAGTCAGACTTTATGGAGTATCATTAAACATAAGGAAGTTCAGAAACTAAAACTTGCTTTCTTTTAACGATATTATTTGTAAGCATTAGAGTTTTGCCTGGTCAGGTTAAAGTTTTAAATAACTTCTGCTAAAAAGCCTTGAATCCCAAGATTCTGTCCACCAATCCTGATGGAAGCAACAAGTCTGTCAAGTTAATAGATTTTTATTCATATTTGCTACATATTCTTAGTTAAAGTGATTTTCACTACTTATAAAAATTATTAAAACTAGTTCAGGTAAACATTCTTTATGTTTGTAATGTTGCTTTTGTTACAAATATTTATTTATTACTTACAACAGAGTTATTTTACAAGTCACATTTAATTATATTAAAAATTTTTTTAATTGAGTTGATCAATCGCACAAGCAATATAACCTATCAAACAAATATAAGAGCAGAAGGTTAATTAACAAAAAATTGATTTAGTTAAAGTAATCTTTTTCTACTAACTAAAAATTATAAAAACAACTTGTATTTTTAGGAACTAATTATACATTTAATTAAAAAGATTACAAATATAATGCAAAAATGCTTGAAAAATGGATTTTTTAAATACTTTTTGATGTTCATTACTCAACTATTGCAATAAATTATGCTTACCATTGTATTTATATTTCTTTCTACTAAGTTGAACAATAATAAAAACCTTAAAAAAAAACAAAAAACTGCATAATAGGAACACTCCCCCCAGCTCATCCAAAAAAAAAGGGCAAAAGAGGGGCAAAAATAACTTTTGGCCCCTTTAGAAAAGGTCATGGAGGGGTCCAATCATTTAAAAAATTTTTTTTAATGGTAATATTAAAATTGAGGCACCAAATTGTAAAACAATGCTATTTGAAAATCAGAAAAGTCATATTTTTTAAACACCCTAATATATATATACATATATATATATATATATATATATATATATATATATATATATATATATATATATATATATATATATATATATATATATATATATATATATATATATATATATATATATATATGTATATATATATAAATTATGTTAGTGTATTCTACAAACAGAGTGCTCAATGTTCTAAAAGAACAGAGCAATAATTATTTAGTAAAAACACTTATCTAATTTTTGATTACTTCAACACTGTGTTTCACCGTCAGTAGGTTCATCAGGAAGAACCTTCCTGATTGGTTCATCAGTTCCTGGTTCATCAGGAAGAATTCTTCCTGATGAACCTACTGATGGTGAAACACAGTGTTGAAGTTGTAATATTCTAAGGATAATGCTAGATTAAGAATCAAATACAACATAAAGTTTAAAGCGTGCATTCCGCCATATTTATTTTAAGTAATGATCATAACACGAGGCATATGTGTATTCTGCCGAACACGGATATTACATCTTCCTTCCGTAATTTTTTTTTTTTTTTTTTTTTTTTTTAAAGATGTTTTTTGTTATATAGTTAAATAAGTTATTTATAATGTACACAGTTAAATGAAGAACCCTCAAGTAGGCAGGTCTGTTTTTGGTCCTTGACGACCTTTAAACGTCAGGCTGCGGTTCAGTCGATAGAATTTTATGAATACTTGTAGCTTCTTCAATTTCATTGTTTTCTGCTTTCTCATTTGATGTAGGAGGTGTGATAGTTGCCAGTAATTCATATGGTAACTCAAGTTGTTCGTGCTGATATGCTAATGGTTGTTCATTGGTTTTAATCAGATGTTTTTGATTGCGCTGATATACTCTTCCGCACTTATCTACCACGTTGTATGATCTGGGTGGCGTTAGTTTTTCTTTAACTGTCACTTTCTTCCATGTTCCATCTTTTTTCATCCGGGCGGTGTCATTTGCTACGAGATTTGGGATTTCAGATGCATTCTGATCATACAATTGTTTTTGATGATTTCTGGACTGGTGATCTGACTATAAGCATTTAAAGGAACTGCTGGTATAAGTAAATCATGGTGGACAAGTAGGGTTGTTCGCGTTCTTCTGTTTATGAGAAGTTGGGATGGAGAGTAGTCCATATCTGTGAGAGGCATGTTGAGGTATTCTAGATGAGGTATTCTAGAATGAGGTACTCTAGATGAGGTATTCTAGAAGACCAAGTTCAGGGTTGTTGCATTTTTTAAGTATTTTCTTCATAATTTTTACGCCCATTTCACTGAGACCATTTGATTGGGGGCAGTTAGGACTTGATGGAGTGAAGTTGAACCCATATTCTTTTAAAAAGTTAAGGAACTCTGCACTGTTGTAGGGGTTGTTATCGGCAATGAGAGTTGAAGGTATTCCGTGACGAGTAAAAATGGTTTTCATGAATTTAATTACAGAGAATGCCGTTTCGTCAGGAATGACACTGTTCTCAA
The DNA here is from genome assembly GCF_038396675.1 of Hydra vulgaris. Taxonomy (NCBI): domain Eukaryota; kingdom Metazoa; phylum Cnidaria; class Hydrozoa; order Anthoathecata; family Hydridae; genus Hydra; species Hydra vulgaris. The sequence continues at coordinate 64,195,889 of NC_088920.1, read as the reverse complement.
TAAATTTAGAAAAGTAGTCTATAACAATTACATATATTTTTCCATGCAACTCATATAAGTCTGATCCTACTTTACTCCACGGTAAGTCAGGAATGTCATGTTGAATGATTTTTTCCTTTTTTTTTACGGTATTTAAAGCATTTTTGGCAATTAAGTATTAGTTTATCAATGTCGCTTGTAAGTCCTGGCCAGTAAACAGTGTTTCGAGCTCTAGCTTTCGTCTTTTCGGTGCCAAAGTGTGATAAATGAAGCTGTCTTAATATGAGGGATCTCATAGCAGTTGGTATGACTATTTTATTTTCTTTGAGAATTATTCCCTCTGCTAGGTGTAAGTTGTTTCTGATGGGTCAATATTTCTTTTCTTCACTGCAAAGTATTTGTCGGTTTCAGGGCCAACCATAAGTTATATAGTTTGTTATTTGAGAGAGCACAGGGTCAAGTTTAGTGCCGTGCTGTAATTGCTTTAGTCTATCTGTTGATATTGGCAGATTTTGAACTAAAGTGTGGACCATAACGTTGCAGTCCTCATTTAGGCTATCATCCTTGTCAAAATTGTTGAGGTGGGCACGTGATAAAGAGTCAGCAATGTGTAGATCTTTTCCTGGAACATTTTACTACTATTTGATATTTTTGGAGTCTTATCAGAAGTCTTTGTAAGCGAGGTGGTACTTCTGACAGCGGCTTGTGTAAAATGTATTCAAGAGGCTTGTGATCACTTTCTATAGAGACCTGTCGCCCATAGGTATATTGGTTGAAACGTTCACAAGCAAAAACGATTGCTAAAAGTTCTTTCTCTATCTGGGCATATCTCTGTTCTGCTATAGTTAAACTACGAGATGTATAGCTGATCGAGTGACCTTCTTGCATAATACAGGCTCCTAATCCATGTGAAGATGTGTCTACCTGAATCTGGACATCTTTTGATGTATCGAAGAATGAGAGTACAGGAGAAGATCAAAGAACCTGTTTAATTTTTTCCATAGCACTTGTATGTTCATGGTTCCATGACCAGAGTATGTCTTTTTTAAGCAGCTGGCGGAGGGGAGCTGTTAACTCCGACATATTTGGGATGAATTGTCGAAGATAGTTGACCATTCCTAAGAGCCGTTGCAAATCTGCTTGACATGCAGGCAATGGGTATGCAGATATGGCTTTGGTTTTATCAGGATCAATTCTTATTCCTTCATGACTGATTATATTCCCGAGATACTTGACTTCAGGTACTCAAAATTGTATTTTTTTTAGGTTGAATCTAATGTTTCTCTCACAAGCTCGTTGTAGAACTTGTTTAAAAAATGTATCATGCTCTGCATCTGTTTTAGCTGCAATGATCAAGTCATCGTGGATAGCCAGAACATTAGGAATATCACCAAAGTTAATTTCAATAATCTCTTGTGCAGCATCCGATGCGCATGATATGCCGAATGGCATGCGGTTGAATTTGTATCAACCATAAGGAGTGTTAAATGTGCATAGCTCTGAAGAAGGTTCATCTAGTTTTATATGGCAATAGCAATCAGCCATGTCTATGACAGTAAAAACTTTGTTGCCACAAAGTTTGCTAGAGATTTCTTCTGTAGATGGAGTGGTTTTGTATTGTCTTAAAACAGACTTGTTTAGTTCTTTTGGATCAATGCATAATCTTAAGGATCCATCTTTTTTTTCTACAATGACCATTGAGTGTACCCAAGGTGTAGGTTTAGAAATCTTTGAGATAACTGAGGCTTTTACAAGACGGTCAAGTGTGCTTTTAAGTTTAGGTAGGACAGTCATTTATACTTTCCTTGGTGCATGAATGACTGGGATTGCATTTTTAGCAACTGCGATATGATTTTCCTTTAACTACACCAAGGCCGGTAAAAACGTCACCATAATGTTTAAAAATGTTAGCTTTATCAATTTCAACATCGTTAATGTTTAGTATTTCAAGAGATTTTTTTTTTTTTCTTCTTTTTTTTAAACATCTTCGCTTCCAACAAGGCTGCAAGCAGCCACTAATTAAAGTTGGAAGTTACTGAAAGAGAAAAGATGAAGATTGTAGAGCAAGATAACGATTGACGGACGACATAAAAGATTGCAAATTATATGAATCAGGAAAGCAAGATGATGGAAACGAATTCCAAAGAACTGATGTTTGAGGAAAAAAACTAGACGAATAAGCGTTTTTAGAGCACTTAGGAACAGTCACAGAAAAAGGATGACACTTAATTGAATGACGAGTAACACGAGAATGAATTTTAGTAGATGGCACAAGAGACGCTAGCTCTTTAGAGCAGTGCCCATTATAGTATTTGTAGAAAAGAGAAAGAGAAGCAACATTACGACAATGTGATAATGGTTGGAGGTTGGCTGCAAGAGCAGGTCCAACTATGTTTACAACGCGTTTTTGCACCTTGTCTAAAAGAGAAAGGGCATCATTAGAAGATCCGCCCCAGATATGGCAACAATATTCCATACAAGGCCGGATTTGAGATTTATAGAGATAGAGAATAGAATCCAAAGTAAGAAAGTGATGAGCTCGATAAAGAGATGCAACCTTAGCAGATGCTAATTTTGCAACTGATTTGATATATGGTTTCTAAGAAAGATTGGAAGTAAGAGTTAATCCTAGAAGATGAAGAGTAGGTGACTCATCGAGTACATCAACGTTCATAAATATAGGAAGATCTAAATTATTGCGATGACGATTGGCTGAAAAAAATTGAGTTTAATCTGAATTAAAGTTCACCAGCCACTGAGAGCCCCATGCTGTAGCAGAAGTAAGATCCTTTTCAAGTTTAAATCCTCCCCTCCTGGAAGATTGTTAATGTAAATTCAAGATGAGAAATTAAGTGTTTGTTAATTAAAGATTCAAAAACCTTGCTTATGATTTGCAGGAACTTAGACCAAGAAGTGGTTTTACATCAGAAAGAGATACAACAAAAAATTGGCACACTCGTGAAATGTTATTCTCTTTAACAGTCAGATCGCAAGTTCCAAGTACAGGAATATTGTTTCCACCATATGATTTTAGTCTAGTTATTGTTTTTTTGAGAGGAAGCTTTCCAGGAATAGAGTTGTAGATGTTGTATGGAATGACGTTGCATTGGGCTCCAGTATCTAATTTAAATGTTATATTTTTGTTGTTGAATGTAATATTTGTGGTTAAATCGTCAGTGCATTCCATCGATGCTGCAACATGATGAATATATAACTCTGCAACGTGACAGAATAGTCTGTGGTATCGACTCTAAAGCTGCCAGAGAACGACTACTTCGAGACACTGAGCTCACTCTAGAAAAAACAATAAATTTTATGAGAGCATATGAAACATCGAAAACGCAACCAAAAGCACTCGAAAATACAATCCAGGCAGATTCTATAAACAAACATGGAAGCAAAACTAAATTCAACTCCCTAAAGGTTAATAGACCTTTACAAAAATCTTGCTACTGTGGATCACAACATACTATTTTGTCTTGCCCAGCATATGGCCTAAAGTGCAAAGCATGTGGAAAACTAAACCAATTTGGTAAAATTGGTTTAGTTTTCCACATGCTGTGCCGATCCAAAACTAATCGCTTTAATTCTAATTGTATTGACCAAGTTGATCAAAAGGAAGTCAACCTTAACGTATTAGACTTTCTTCGAGGGTTCCAAACTCACATGTTTTAGCTTTACTTCATAAATCAATCAAGAATTCAGTAAATAGTCTGCTGTCTTGCACACAAGTATTGAATAAATAACGTTCATAAGTTATGTTTTTTTTTGGGCTGAAATAACATTCAAACTTTTGAACAAAAGGTGTTAATTTATCATTTTCTTTGATTGTGAAAATGAATGTATCATATACTCTTAAAGCGTCTTCGCCAATCATATGAAGGAAAATGGCACATTGAATATCTTCATTTTTATCATTGACTCCTGAAGCTATTTTATAAAGATTCCATCTCTGCTTTCATTTTCGCCAGTTTTCTGAAACATTGCCATTTAAATTCATGGCTTCTGTGGTCTAAGTTGTTCCATTTTAAATTAAATACAGGTTTACTTCTGGTACCATGTAATATTCTAAGGATAATGCTAGATTAAGAATCAAATACAACATAAAGTTTAAAGCGTGCATACCGCCATATTTATTTTAAGTAATGATCATAACACGAGGCATATGTGTATTCTGCCGAACACGGATATTACAGAAATTATCAAAAATTAGATAAGTGTTTTTACTAATTTATATGTATATATATATATATATATATATATATATATATATATATATATATATATATATATATATATATATATATATATATATATATGTATATATATATATATATATATATATATATATATATATATATATAAATATATATATTCATACAACCCTTGGAATTAGAGTCAGCATTCTGCAATGCCAACCTAACTACCACCTGAATATATATATATATATATATATATATATATATATATATATATATATATATATATATATATATATATATATATATATATATATATATATATATATATATATATATATATATATATATATGTATATAAATATATATATATATATATATATATATATATGTATATAAATGTATATATATATATGTATATATATGTATATGTATATAAATAAATATATATAATATATACATATACATTTATATATATATATATATATATATATTATATATATATATATATATATATATATATATATATATATATATATATATATATTCTTTCTTTTCTTCTTTCTTTAATAATTCACCTCCCCAAAGCCGAGAAGGCCACTACAGATGAGGAGGCTACTTGTGGTTATCACCCTCTCTCAACTCTATAACTTCGAAACACGAACCTTGACGAACAAGGCCGCTGCGCGGAGAAACAAGTTGAGCGCGGTACTACCAGGGACGTGGTGGGAATCGAACTTGGAACCTCTCGCTTACGAAGCGAGCGCTCTACCACTACACCACTACCGCATATATATATATATATATATATATATATATATATATATTATATATATATATATATATATATATATATATATATATATATATATATATATATATATATATATACACACACACAGTAGGGTGTGTCATAAAAAAGTTAAGTTTAATTCTTTAAAGATTCTTTATGTTTTTTTCCTGTAAAGATTCCATGCTCTATCTAAAGAAAATGTTTCAAATGTTTGAAAAAGGATATGTATAAAAACTTGTAAAATTAAATGTTTACTAAATGAAAGTTAGCTTAAACATTAAATAAGAATAGTTTTGACGCCGCTTTTAAAATTGGATTTTCTTCAAAATAGTAGTTCTTAACTATTATATCAGTCACTTATATTTGTAACTGATATTTTTTGTTTGTAATTATCTTTCTTATATACATAACTTAACATTTATCATTAATAAATTTTATTTGCAAGCCTAATGAAATGTCCCATTAATTCTAGGATATCATTAATAAACATAACAAAGAAAAGAGGTCCTTAACTGCAGCCTTGTTGTATGCCACTAGCTACATTAAACCAGTCAAAACCAGTAACTTATCACTACTCTCTGTTTTTTTTTCTTTAATGAATGATGTACATGATTTAGGAAGATTGTCTTTGAAACCATAAACTTTAGGTTTGTGATAAAGGCATCATGAAGTACTAAATCAAAGAATAGCAAAATTGAGGAAAACTGAGAAAAAAAAAGTTTAGCAAACCAGTAATGATGGTTAATGATTCAAATAAATGATGGTTAACGATTCAAATAAATTTCAGGCAAGATTTCTTTCTAATAGATCAGTGTTGCTTGCAAGAAAAAAAAAAAGTAAATTATAATCAATCATCTGATTGATTATAATTTACTCTCTTACATGTTTTGTGAATACTTTTATTGTTATTCTTCATAACTTTCCATACTACAGACAATTCTTTCCATTTTGTTGGAATTGAGCCTATTTTACACAATTGTTAAAAAATTTGTTATAATATATTTTGTACAAATCTCTTGAAACTTATATACTAAACTAAACTATTTTATTCTAATTTAACTGAAGGAAACTGGAAACTAGTCATAACTTTTTGTTTATTAAAAAAATGGTTTTAATCTAAAAGTTGTAATGTATATAAAGTAAACCTCATTAACAAACTCTATCTGGACATCTAACCACATTCTGTAAATTTCATCGAGACTAGATATAGCATTTTTTAAAGATGTATTGCTATCAACTTGGATCCATTGCATAAGAGCTAAACTTGCTAAAAAATTAAAAAACAAATTCATAAAAATAATATAAACACAGAAGATATATATATATATATATATATATATATATATATATATATATATATATATATATATATATTAAATATATATATATATATATATATATATATATATATATATATATATATATATATATATATATATATATATATTTAAATTAACAACTCTCAGCAACATTTTGCATTTAAAAATGAAAAAAATTAAGTAAACTTTATATTAAAACCATTAAATTTAATTGTAGAAACTAATTAAATTTTAACATTTTTTAAAAACCACAAATACACAATTTAGTAGACTAGAATTCTTTTTTAAATAAAAATATTCATAATGTTTTTCTTTTTATAACATTGACTAACAAATAGATAGAACATACAAAAAGTTTAAATACATCAACTAACAAATAAGTAGAACATGCAAGGAGTGCTGCTATATGAGCTGAAAAATAGGTAAAACATGTAAGGAGTGCTGTGACATTGACTGAGGGTTTTATTTTGCACAGTTTGCATCAATTAAAAAAATATATCATTTTATGTTTTTAAACTTGTCAGAGAGTTACATTTTTCTGGCGTTTATTATTTTTGACTGGTATAAACAGATCATTAATATGATCTGGTCTGAAAAAAAAGTAATTGTTTTACTACTTTTAATATTGTAACAGAAAGTCAATGCTTGACTGTTTTTTGACTGATATACAAAGAGCATATTTTATTATTCAATCTTTATTCATTTCTCTTCAACCATCTCAAAAAAGTTAAGAAATTGAAAGAAAAAGTTTGATAAATTTAAAATATATGCTTTATATTAATTTCATGTTGTTTTAATATATACTTAATAAATTATATATAGTATTACTTATTTAATTAGATTAACATAGATGAGAAACAATACAGGATAGGAGAAAAGATGAAACCTTATGGCACCCCAAAAGGTAGTGGAAATGAAGTAGAGTATTATTATCCATCACGGATAACTTTAATATAACAGTTAGAAAAGAATGATTTATGAATTTTAAAAACTTAAACAGATGCACCATATGAAACCAACTTATGGAAATAACGAGGATGCCAGACTTTTTCAGAAGCCTTTTACATGTCAATAGCAAAAGCTATTGTCTTGCCACTTTTATCTATGTTTATATTTTTTACTGTAAAATATATGCATCATTTCTAAAATAAAATAAAAACTATACTTTACCATTCCTTTGTTCTATTGCTACTTCCAACAGACAATCATAAACCCTCTTCTCTTTAGAAACAGCAAAATCAAGTAGATTATATGCATTTATTTTGGGCATGCTTATCATAAGTTTTTAACTTTTCTAAAATCAAATATTAAATGTAATTATATATATATATATATATATATATATATATATATATATATATATATATATATATATATATATATATATATATATATATATATAATATTTGATTTTAATGATTTATACTATTTTAGAGTTTTCTATATTTATGGTTTTAATAAACTTTAAGAAAGTATATATATATTTTTTTATAGTCAATATTAGTTTTAAAATTATCATTAATTTAGGAGAATGTTATTAACATAATGCGCCCTGGATTTTATGATCAAGGGTGCACGCTTTCCCTTTTATATATATATATATATATAAATATATATATATATATATATATATATATATATATATATATATATATATATACATACATACATACATACATACATATATATATATATATATATATATATATATATATATATATATATATATATATATATATATATATATATATATATATATATATATATATCCTGACAACCCGAATCATCTACCTTCTCTACTCGACTTATGTCTTGTTTCTGATCCTAGTCAGTGCTCAGTTTCTCCACATTCACTTTTAGGTTCTTCTGATCACAGTTTGATCTCTCTAAAACTAATATCTGATTCTTCTTCATCACCTGAATCCCCCTATTATCGAACCTCTTACAACTACAGTAAAGCTGACTGGGATTCTTTACGTGATTTTCTTCGTGATGGCCCTTGGGTAGAAATCTTTCGTCTTCCTGTCGACAAATGTGCTTCTTACATAACTTTGTGGATTCAGGCTGGCATGGAATCTTTTATTCCCTCTCGACGATTCTAGGTCAAGCCTCACTCTCCTCCATGGTTTTCCTCACACTGTGCTGCTGCGATTGCCAATCGAAACCGCTACTTCCATATTTATCAGCAAAACAATTCTTCAGAAAACAGACGCCTGTTTATTACTGCTAGAAACAATTGTAAAAAGGTTTTGTCTAACGCCAAAACCCGCTATTCTAAGGTCATGAAATCTCGTATCTCCTCTCAAAAATTAGGCTCTCGTGACTTCTGGAGAATCTTTAATAATATCAATAATAAGGGCAAATCTATAATTCCACCTCTCTTGTATGGTTCAGACTTTGTCACCTTACCTAAAGAAAAAGCTGAATTGTTTGCTAAAAACTTTTCATCAATATCATCTCTTGATTCCACTAGTTGCGTTCTAACTGATATTGCCAACAAACAGGTTGATCCATTGCTTGACATTCATATCACTCCAGCATCTGTATCTAAAGTGATTTCCTGCCTAGACTCTTTTATAACTTGTGGCCCGGACAACATACCTGTTATTGTCTTGCAGAAGTGTTCATTGGAGCTGTCATCTATACTCTCAAAACTATTCAACAAGTGCTTATCAGAGTCTTGTTTTCCAGCCTGCTGGAAGGCGGCATCTGTTATTCCTATTTTCAAAAATTCTGGAGAGCGATCTGATTTGTCTAACTACCATCCCATAAGTCTTCTTCCTATCATTAGCAAGGTTTTTGAATCTTTAATTAACTAACACTTAATTTCTCATCTTAAACCTAATAACTTACTTTCTGACCATTAATATGGATTTTGATCTTTTCGTTCTACAGCTGATTTGCTAACAGTAATAACTGACAGGTTTTATTGTGCATTAGATGAAGGTGGAGAGGTTAAGGCCATCGCTCTTGACATTTCAAAAGCTTTTGATAAAGTTTGGCATGCTGGTCTTCTCCATAAGCTTTCTTCTTATGGAGAAGACCAGCATACCAAACTTTATGCTATATTCCTTTCCAATCGTAGCATAAAAGTTGTCCTCGATGGACAACACTCTTCTTCTTATTCTGTAACTTCAGGGGTTCCTCAAGGTTCTATCCTTGGCCCTATACTCTTTTTAATCTACATTAACGATCTTCCAGATATTCTCTCATCTAAGGTGGCATTGTTTGGTGATGACACTACCATTTATTCTTGTCGTGATAAAAAACCAACACCCTCTGATTGCTTGGAGGGGGCATTTGAGCTTGAAAAGGATCTTACTTCTGCTACAGCATGGGGCTCACAGTAGCTGGTGAACTTTAATTCAGATAAAACTCAATTTTTTTCAGCCAATCGTTATCACAATAATTTAGATCTTTCTATATTTATGAACGGTGATGTACTCGATGAGTCACCTACTCTTCATCTTCTAGGATTAACTCTTACTTCCAATCTTTCTTGGAAACCATATATCAAATCAGTTGCAAAATTAGCATCTGCTAAGGTTGCATCTCTTTATCGAGCTCGTCACTTTCTTACTTCGGATTCTATTCTCTATCTCTATAAATCTCAAATCCGGCCTTGTATGGAATATTGTTGCCATATCTGGGGCGGATCTTATAATGATGCCCTTTCTCTTTTAGACAAGGTGCAAAATCGCATTTTAAACATAGTTGGACCTGCTCTTGCAGCCAACCTCCAACCATTATCACATCGTCGTAATGTTGCTTCTCTTTCTCTTTTCTACAAATACTATAATGGGCACTGCTCTAAAGAGCTAGCGTCTCTTGTGCCATCTACTAAAATTCATTCTCGTGTTACTCGTCATTCAATTAAGTGTCATCCTTTTTCTGTGACTGTTACTAAGTGCTCCAAAAACGCTTATTCGTCTAGTTTTTTTCCTCGAACATCAGCTCTTTAGAATTCACTTCCTTCATCTTGCTTTCCTGACTCATATAATTTGCAACCTTTTATGTTGCCTGTCAATCGTTATCTTGCTCTACAATCTTCATCTTTTCTCTTTCAGTAACTTCCAACTTTAATTAGTGGCTGCTTGCAGCCTTGTTGGAAGCGAAGATGTTTAAAAAAAAAAAAAATATATATATATATATATATATATATATATATATATATATATATATATATATATATATAATATGACAAGTATGAAATGCAGACTAATTCATGGAGATCTAACTGTTGTCTGTTAAATGGTGCAATAATAATATATGTGATAGTAGTCTATTTAAAATTGATAACCAATTTAATCTTTATGGTCATTTATTCAAACTAAAAAAATAATCCTGCCGTTTTAATCTGCATACAAATATTTTTGATCTAAGAATAATTAATCAATGAAACTCTCTTCCAAATGACATTGTGACAGTGTCATCTTTAAAAAAGTTTAAGTTGCTTTTAGACAATAATCTCATAAAAAATGGCTCCTATAACAGATCCACACATTTTTTTCTAATAGTTTACAAAAACTCTGTCATTGTTGAATCTATACAACCAGGTTGAAAGGCATTTTATGCCTACACATAAATTGCCTGTCAATGTAGTTATATATAGTTTTATTATTTTATTTATGAAACACATTTATTAATCAATAATCATAATAGTATAACATATAATATTGTACCTTAATGATTATTGATAAATAAATGTGTTCCATAAATTTGCTGTTCTGTTTATAATAAATTCTTGTCTTTTTATAAACTTGGTTCACTCTTTTGCTTAATAAAAAAAATGTTTTGATTTTATTTGGTCATTTATTTAAATTTAATTTTAATTTAGACTTTATTTAAATTTATTTGAATTTATTATTGTGTTATGAAGCTCTTCAACAACGCAATAATAAATTTTTCAATTATGCATATTTTAAATAAATTAATTTTTATGCCTTTGACCATAAATAGAACTTTTTAAACTTTTAATTTAACTGTTAAGGAAGCTCTAAGAAAATTTAAATGGTCCATTTTATTAATAGAAATTTTCTAAAATTTTTCCCAATATACTTTTACTTTAATTAGGTTTTTATCCATAATTTTTTAAATTGTTGAAACATGTAACTAAATGACATTAAGAAAAGTTTTGATTTTTTTTTTTGAGTTTTGTCATAGTTCATTAAAATTATTTATTTGTACTATTTTTATTTTCCTATTCTCATGAATTCTTACATCTTTTTATTCTCATATTTTAATGAAAAAAAAGAACATGTACCATTAACTTTTGGTGCTTTCTAAGTCTTTGGCACCTGTGTAAAAATCATACATTGCACTAGCCTTTAAGTTGTGAGTGGCAGAAACAACTTTGATGTTTCTGCCACTCACAACTTGAGTACAAAAGTAATCTTATTATGATAAACAATCTCATTAACCTTTGCTACAAAGACAGATTAGCCAAATTTGTACCTACCAAAACCAAAACTTATAAACATAGAACAAAACCAAAATGACTAACAACAAAAATTAAACTTCTAACCAAAAGAAATCAAAACTTGTGCCATTTTCAAAAACTAACCCAAAAATAGTATACTATACATTAACAGCCAAAAAAAAGCAAAGTTTAAGGTCTCACCTCTGAGAATAAATGGCATAGACATAACAAAACTAGTTGAGAAATCAGAATACCTAAATAAACAATTCAAATCCATAATTTCCAAAGTAGATTGCAAGGCCAAGTTTACATTTCCAGTTAGATCTGATCAGACATTGAACAACTTCAAATAACTCTTGAAGTTTTAAAAACATGAGCAAATACTTGGAAAATGAAAGAAAGAAGCAAATGCAAAGTGTTGACATTCAAAAAATCACCCAACCAACTAACTTATGAACATATGTTAAATTTACAACTAAAAGACTACAGTCGTATATACCTATCATCTTCCAACCAAGAACTAAATCTTAGTATCCTAATAACAAGTAAATAATAATGATCCGTGCAATTGAAACACCCAGCAGCCAAAGCTAGTGCAACACTAGCATCACTCAAAAGAACATTTAAATATTGGAATCCACAAATACTTAAAACACTCTTTACCACATATGTTCTTTTTAATTTCAATTCACCTACTCAAGGCTATGAAGGCCACTACAGTTGAGGAGGCTACTTTAGCTGTGGTTAGAACCATCTCTTAACTCTATAACTCCAAAACATGAATATTGATAAACAAGGCCACTGCGCAGAGAAACAAATTGAGCGTGGTACCATCAAGGACATAGTGGGGATCAAACTTGGACTTTCTTGCTTATGAGGTAAGTACTCTACCACTACACATGTGAGGACACACATTAGGAATATGGTAAGTCTGTGTGGACTCCAATAAACAAAGCTGACAAGAAGATACTTTAAATTGTTCAAAGTAAAGCCACTTTTAATGCCATTCAATAAGGGGCCTTAGATATGAAGAACAATTAGTTTCCCTCAACATCCAATCAGTCAATGACAGAAGTAAAAAAGCTGGTGCAATTCAATATTTTAAGGTAAACACAGGTCAACATTTCATCCTGGTTTCACCCACTACGTAAGTCAAGCTTTGGTGACCGTCCTGGTCCTGCTGATGCAATTAGAAAAAATAAAGAGCGACAGATCAAGCAGTCAATGCAAAACTGTCACTAAAGAAAATATTTTTTCTTTATGCTAATAGCTGACACTTGGAAAAAAATACAAGATTTTGTCAAAAACAACTCTAACACAACTAACTCTAACAAATAGAATAACAAAAAAAGTAGATAATTAGAGTAATAGAATATTATGAGTAATAGAAAACGCCAATTAGAGCTGGAGTGATAGCGACTAACTATATATATATATATATATATATATATATATATATATATATATATATATATATATATATATATATATATATATATATATATATAACTCCCAAACACGAACCTTGAGGAACAAGGCCGCTGCGCGGAGAAACAAGTTGAGCGCAGTACTACCAGGGACATGGTGGGGATCAAACTTGGAACCCCTCGCTTATGAAGCAAGCGCTTTACCCACTACACAACTACCGCATATATATGTATGTATGTAATATATATATATATATATATATATATATATATATATATATATATATATATATATATATATAAATATACATATTTATATATATATATATATATATATATATATATATATATTTATATATATATATATTAATGTATGTACTAAAGCCCCAACAGCAGGCTATTTCAGAGTGATGTCAGTAATATTATCTAAACAAGCATTCATTATATATATATTTATATATTTTTTAAACATCTTTGCTTCCAACAAGGCTGCAACCAATCACTAATTAAAGATGGAAGTTACTGGAAGAGAAAAGATAAAGATTGTAGAACAAGATAATGATTGAAAGACGACTTAAAGGATTGCCAACTATATGAATCAGGAAAATAAGATGAAGGAAGTGAATTCCAAAGAGCTGATGTTCGAGGAAAAAAACTAGACAAATAAGAGTTTTTGGAGCAATTAGGAACAGTCACAGAAAAAGGATGACACTTAATAAAATGACAAGTAACGTGAGAATGAATTTTAGTAGATGGCACAAGAGACGCTAGCTCTTTAGAGAAGTGTCCATTATAATATTTGAAGGAAAAAGAAAGAAAAGCAACATTACGACAATGTGATAATGGTTAAAGGTTGGCTGCAAGAGCAGGTCTAACTATGTTTACAATGCATTTTTGCACCTTGTCTAAAAGAGAAAAGGCATCATTAGAAGATCTGCCCTAGATATGGCAACAGTATTCCATACAGGGCCGGATTTGAGATTTATAGAGATAGAGAATAGAATCCAAAGTAAGAAAGTGTCGAGCTCGATAAAGAGATGCAACCTAAGCAGATGCTAATTTTGCAACAGATTTGATATATGGTTTGCAAGAAAGATCGGAAGTAAGAGTCAATCCTAGAAGATGAAGAATGAATGACTCATCGAGTACATCACTGTTCATAAATATAGGAAGATCTAAATTATTGCAAAAACGATTGGCTTAAAAAAATTGAGTTTCTGTTTGTTGGTTCTGTTGGCTTAAAAAGATTGAAAGTCTGTATTGAAGTATATATATATATATATATATATATATATATATATATATATATATATATATATATATATATATATATATATATATATATATATATACATACATATATATATATATATATATATATATATATATATATATATATATATATATATACATATATATATATATATAATGAATGTGTGTTTAGATAACATTACATATATGACTCTGAAATAGCCTGCTGTTGAGGGCTTAAGTAAATACATCTGCAATCTTATAGCTTGCTGCCACAAAGGGGTGCCTCTACATCAAATGAGAGTTTGGCATGGGGCAATAAGCAGTAATCATTTTTTAATTACTTTTCAATTATTTCCTTTTTTTCTTCTGAAAATGCTGTATGCTATAAAGGTAGGAAAAACTAGTAACAATTTGTTAAAAAAATACACACACATATACGTATGTACACAAATATATATTTATATATAAGTATATATACTTACATACATACATACAAACATATATATATATATATATATTATATATATATATATATATATATATATATATATATATATATATATATATATATATATATATATATATATATATATATATATATATATATATATATATATATATTAATACATATTTTTCAACCAAAGATAAAACTCCTTAATATCTCTGCTCAAATGTTATATAAAAATTTGTGTGTAAAAGCTGTAATGCTTGTTATGTGGGTCAAACCACTCAAAATTTGAGTAAAAGAATTGAGGAACATTTAAAATTACAAAAAACTTCTCATTTAAATCAACATATTTATTCAAAAAAAAGTTGCTTTAATGCAGCCAATAAAGACTCTTTTTCAGTATTAGACTACGCCTAAACTTCACATCACTTAAAAATCAAAGAAGCATCATACATTATGTGGGAAAAACTTGATCTCAATAAACAGGTTTTTAATTACACGGTATCACTCCAGCTCTAATCGACATTTTCTAGTACTCTTTGACATACATATTACAATAATTATCTACATTTTCCATTATTCTATGATGTAGTTTTCACACCTTTCATGTTTTCTTTTGTTTGACTAACAAATAAAATTAAATTAATGTTTGTTTAATTTTTTTTACTATTTTATAATTTTCTTGTAACTTGTAAAACAAAAACTATAGTAAAATCAAAAAGGCTGCCAAACAAAAAACATTGATAAAATCAGCTGAATTTAAAATAACAATATTTCCAAAACTAATTTGATATCAGTGCTAAAAATTGTTTTTTACTATTTTTTGTTACTAAATAGTGTCACTTAAATAGTTTTTGTATTTAACAGGTTTATACTTGAAAATGACTATTGTATAATTGAAGCATGCTGTTGAAACTGAAAAAAATGTTATAATTATTAAACTTATTATGAAATTTATGCTATTACGACCACATATATATATATATATATATATATATATATATATATATATATATATATATATATATATATATATATATATATACAAGATATATAAATCATATATAATTTAGTAAAAACAAACTAAAATTTAGTAAAAACAAGCTAAAAAAATCTTAATTTGTCTTCGACAAGCTGTTTTTCCTTCTCTAGGTTTATCAGGAAGAATTTCAGGAAAAAGAAGGAAATCTTCCTGATGAATCTGCAGAGGAGAAACAGCCTGTTGAAGACAAAATTAGAAAAGTGTTTATACTATTTTATTATTGCTCTGCTTTTTTTAAAAATATTAAGCAGAATATTTGTGGAACACACCAACAAATTCTAAAAATACATACATACATTTCCAATTTATGATTCCATAAATTAAAAAAAAAAATTAACCCTCATTTAAAAATTTGTTGAAGTTTTACAAATTGTTTTTTTAAAAATTCATTGGTCAAATGTCAACAGATAGTTTACAAAATATTACATATGTAATATGCTGATACATATGTAATATGCTGAATATAACAATTTTCTCTATTGCACTAACATACTAAACATTTTTATAAAAATAAAATTTGGTTTTCCAATACTTTAGTGTAAATAATATTGAAAATAATTTTTCAATTCTAAATATACACCAGATTAGGAAATATATGTCCAATCAAAAAATTACTGTATTTTAATACATCTTACATGCATATTTTGTCTAGATTAAATTTACTATCTTTAAAAGAAAATTTTGAAATGAAAGTGTTTACATTTTTACACATTACTATTCAACTACAGAAAATGAATGTCTTTCAAGAATTTTTTATAAAAAAAATGAAGTACACGATTATTTTAGAAGAAATGCAAATAATTATCACTTAAAAATCCAGAACAAAAAAAGCGGACAAAAGCCTATCTTTTGCAACAGGTAAAGTTGTACAACAATTTGTCAAATGAATTTAAATTGCTTGACAGGAAAGAATTCAAGAATCAAGCTGTGAAGCTTTTAAAAGAAAAAGGATGTTTGTAAAAATAACACGAAGTGCTATGTTCTATTTTTTACAATGATTTTAAATAGCTATAAACAGGCTAATCGTAATAATAATAATAATAATAATAATAATAATAATAATAATAATAATAATAACAATAATAATAATAATAATAACAATAATAATAATAATAATAATAATAATAATAACAATAATAACACATAAAAAAAAAAAAACTTTTTTGCTTTTTTACTTTTTTTAATTTTGCGTTATTAAAATTGAGAAAGTCAATTTTAATAACGCAAATTTAAGAAATTTCTAATTAAAAGGGGTTCACTTTCTTCAAAATAGCTAAAAATTCGGGTTTTCATGTTTTAAGTGTAAAAATTAGTGGGGAATCTGGTTAAAAATTTCGAAAAAAAAGCAACAAAACATGCGTAATTGTTGTTTATTTCAACATGTTCAAATATATAACCACATGTTCAATTATTTCAACATGTTCAAATATATAATCAACATGTTCAATTAATTATAATATATTTGTTGTTAAATTATTGTTAATAATATATTTATAACAATATTATAACAATGTTATATTATAATAACGCGAGCAGAAACATCTTTTTTTCCCCAAACATATACAATACCTTGTATCTTCTATGAATAATCTGAGTCTGTGAAGTATTAATTTTTTCAATTGCTTCCATGCAGGTCCGAAAAAATAAACTTTTAAAAATAAAAATTTGAAAAATAAACTTCCTGAGCACGTCAACTACTCTGCCATATAAATGCACTACACATTCAGTGTCTAACTTTTTATTATATGTTAAACTTTGTTCTGTAAATTATTTGATGATTAATGTGTTTATGTATAAATAATCTTTTGTTATTAAGTAAAAGTTATGCGGCAGATAAAAAGTAACAAATGATAAAATTAAAAGAATGAAATTTTCAAGTTTAAAAAAAGGAAGTTTAAAGGGAATCAATAAGCAAACAAAGTAATGTGTCTCCATCCATCTTTTACTTAGCTGTCAAGCCGCTCTTTTCCTCAGAAGTGACGGGTCCAGCATTTTAATTAACTCCCCCTTCCCTCAATATTAAGATTAAAATATTTTTTAAAAATTATGATTATATAAAATTTTGTAATCCCCTCAAACCAAACCCCTTCCCCCTCCCCCCTCCCCTCATTTCTTCTTTCATTTCTTTTTTCTTACTTTACAATTCTTAATTGTAAAATAATAATATAACAATATATAAACTTGGTATCTGAAAGAAGATCCAAAAGATCTTGTCGCCAGAACCATATAAAATATATCAAACGTGTATATAATAAAATAAAAATGCAATTAATTTAATAGCTATTAACAATGAAGAATAAAAAAAGACTTGAAATAATTTTACAAATTATCCAAAGTGAAAATAATTTCACATTTCAAAAACATTTATATGTATATTGCCAGTAGAAAGAGTACAGTTTTTTAATTTAGTTAAAAAAAACGTGAAACGAAATTGACAAATCAAAATTAGGAACAAAAATTTTGTTCCTTAAATACGGTGCTCGATAGTTAATGCAAAATTGATTAAACTTTGTTTGATAAAAGGGTTCAATTAATAAATTATTATTTCGTAAAGTATATTTGTTTAAAGTTTTATGGTTAAAAAGATTTTCAAAAATGAACAATAATTGTTCACTTTTACAACGAAACATAAAACATAAAATATTATAGACAGTTTGTAAACGTTAAGTACTTTAACGTTTTTAAATAAAATATTTTTATGAAAAAAATGATTTACAAAACATATTAAACCCATTGCGTGTTTCTGGCGATTGTATTTCGTAACTTACTTTAAGAGGCACTTCCTAAAACAATATTTGCATAGTTTATATAGCTATTAAAAAATGAGTAGTAGAGTTGAATTAAACTTTGTTTACTTTGATAGTATCTAGACTTATATAGAATTTCAATACTTTTGGTCAATTTAGTAGAAATAAATTCGATATGATACTTTCATGTAATATTTTCAACAATGTAAATGCCTAAAAATCTTGTGACCGACTCCTTTTTTATTTCAACTTTATCAATAAAAAGTTTAAGTAAATTGTTTGATAAAAAACGCTTTTTTGCGAGGCAGTGGAAAAGGATCCATTTTGTTTTACCAATGTTTAAAATTAATTTGTTGCACTCAAACCAGTTGCAGATGTGATAGAGTTCTTTATTCATATTTGAAAAAAGCTTATAAATGTCATTGTTTGTCAGAAATAAATTAAATAAATGGCAATAGAAGTTACAAATTTTATATGGTCATAATTTTTGAACACTGCGAGATATTACTATGAAACTTAAAATTCATCGATGAAAATAAGCCTAGTTGAAAACATTATAAAAAATTGTTTTATCGACTTCTTGCCCCTTACGTTTGGGATGGGATGGGGATGAAATTTAAGGACTTTTTTGTTCCCAGCCTTCAAACATTGCAATTTTTTGTAAAACGTCATTATTTGCCATTAGTATAAACATTCAAATGTTTGGAGTTTGCTCCCTGTCTGAAAGTTAGCTTCAAAAAATTAGATCTCAAACATCAAAATATGCTGGATTTGTCACTGTTCCTCAGGTTTTAAATGATGGTATAACTGGAAATCAAATATGGTTAATTTGGAAATTAAACATGTTTAATTTATCAAACTTAATTTCGTTTCTTGGTTGTTTTCAATCCAAACAAAGTTCATGTATGGAGCTAAGTGAACGTTTAAATTTTGTATCGACAAGTAAAATGTTCTTGCCAATAGAAGCATTTATTTTGAACATAAAAAAAAAAAATGCTTTTCAAGCAAACTTTACAGCTTCTTGTTTTTTTAAAAATAATTAACTCAAACTTTTTTAACTTTTGAAATATTAAAAAGATAATTTTGTTCAGTAAAAATAATGTAAACACCAATAAAATGCTCTACCTTATAACATTAAATAAATCAATAAAAACTTTCCCCGATTTTAGATTAAACGCAGCAAATGAAGAGCTTGGCTAAATTTTGGAATTTATTAAAAATTTTTATTAAAAAAATTGAAAAAATATATTTTAGATATCTATTATTAAATATATACATTGTACGACCACTATAAATAAAAAGAAATTTACTTAAACCTAATTGTTAACTGAAACAGACATTATTTAAGTCAGTAAAGTAAATCGCATATTTTTTTTTACTGGTAAAGTATTTGAGGTCACATGGTTGTTTCAAAATGTAAGGGGTCGTCCATAAAGTAAGTACGCTCATAGGGGGAGGGGGGAGGTCTTCAAAAAGCGTACGAAAGCGTATAGGGGGGGGGGGGGGTAGGGTTCAATTTAAAAGTATGTACTTCGATTTTCTAATTTATCACAATTAACCAGCTAATTAGTAGAAAAGTTAAATTCTGACTAAAGGTTCTAGTTTGCCAACATAAAAATATGTATGGTATATGGAGTAGAGGGTATAGTTTCCCTCTATGCACACACATGTATGGGCGCCCTCAGAATTTTTTGATGTTCCAGATAGGACACTTTCACACAACGTGCAAACTCCTAACTTAAGTTTGTTTAGACCTATGCCAAATGAGAAGGCCTTGTAAAATATCGGGATGGTGGAGGCGTGTGAACAAAAAGCCCTAAAACGCTTGCCCTCTCCTGCCCATACGTGAGGGCACTAAAAAAGGTCATAACTTTTCTAATTTACAATATTTTTCTACAAAAATTAAAATCTGTTGATAAATTTAAATTAAGTTTTAGATCCTAAAGCTGAAAATTTTGCTACATATTTCCTTCACGTTTGGGCAGGGAAGGGGGAGGCAAACATTTTAGGGCTTTTTGTTCCTAGACCTCCGCCATTCTAAATTATTGCAAGGCTACCTCATTTGGCATATTAACAAACTTAAATTTGGAGTTTGCGCGATGTGTGAAGGTGTTCTATCTGGAATATCAAAAAATCCTGCGGGGGCCCAGGCACACATGCCACCTCTTATATACTGGCCCTGAGTAAGGCCTATTTTTTGAGTCGACAAAAAACAGTTTTTAGCAGGGCCGTGGTTGATGAGTCGGAATCCCCTTCAAAAAAACGTGTCATTAGCGTCTCAAAATCTTCCAAATTTGACCGCTAGGTTTTGCTAAATTAAAAAGCTTCTTAAATTAGCAAAAGAGCATAAAGTTTGCTGTTTCCCTCTTCCCCTCCACTTTATTCAATATTACTGATCTCGCGTAAGACTCTTTTTTTACTTACTAAAGAGGGGTGCCTGAAAAAAACGTCCGCCTTAAGTATAGTTTATTTTTATTTGATTCGTTATTAAAACAAAAAAAAAGTTCAGTTGGATTTCTGCGGGAATCGAACTTCGGTCTCCGCCGACCGTTCGCATGTTTTGAAACCTTATACAGGCTCAGAATAGGCAGAAAAATGAGCAACCTGATTCGCTGATTTTGAAAGAGAGGCAAGTGCGATTTTGTTGAGAAATCATAATTAAAATCAAAACAAACAGATTTTTGAAATAAATTTCAAAGTAATGATAAACTAAGTTTATCAATACAAGTCATGTATTACTATCAACACAGGAAATTCATTTTATTTTATTACTTTTCAGAGTATTTAAAATGTATCAAAATCTATTTGTACAAGAGAATTTTCACTCGTAAGAATTTCAAAATTTCAATAAAGTTTATCTTGGTGATGAAGATTTTATCTATTGTTAATTTTAAGAAACGAAAAAAAAAATGTGTTGAAGTAAATTTGAAAAAATCTACAAATGTGTTTCTCTTAAAATATGCTCTTGGCCTTAAAGCATTCTCAAATACATAGTTTATATAAGTATGTTGTACGAGACTAATAGTGAAGCACTTTTGCATACAAAGTTTATATGCAGTTTTACCTGACTACTGGTGAAGAACTTTATTTATAAACTGATTTACATGTTTATTATAAAGAGTTGAAAATTAGAGTTTTTTAAAAAAGAAAATTTTTACTAATTGCAAAACTAGCTTACATGTTCCATGTCAATATATGAGCTCTGAGGAGATTTTGTTTTCATGCTTTGTTTCAACCATAGTTTGGAGGAGGCTGATATATTTTTTTATTACGTAACTCTTATAAAACATCGTGTTAAACCATTAAAAACTTTTAAAAAATTTAAAATTTTTTTGGCTGATTACATTAATTTATAAAATATTTGAAAATTTAACAAAAGTGGATTATGACAAATGATTGTGGCATTTTTTGTATTATAGTAATTGAAAAAAAAAAAAGATTTAATAAACTAAACTAAGTGGTTAAAATCAAATGTTTTAATGAAAAAAGAGTAATAAAAAAAAGAAAAGAAAATTATCAAAAAAAAGAACAAAATCAGTCATGCTATAAATATTTTTGCTATTATAAAATGTGTTTTGTATGTATAAACTCTTGAAATATTTCACTTGAATTTGCATGTGTGCAATTTTGCAAGATTTCTAAATGTGTTTCTCATCAAATATAATGTCCGTGTTCTATAAAGCATGCTCGATACAAAGTTTGTATGCAATTGCACCAATTATAAACAGTTTAACATTTAAAATTTTTACAGATGTTTTACCAAACTAGCTTACATGTTCCATATAAATCTACAAACCCTGAAGAAGTTACTGTTCAACCTAAATTTTAAGAAGGCTGATAAGGCGTACATCAATATTTTTCTTTATATATATTATATAGGATGAAAATTGGATATTAATCTAATGGAAATAATTTGTATAATAGATTTGATAATAATCTATTGGAAAATTTAACAAAAAAAGTGATATTTGTTTTTTTACTGAACATTAAAACTTTACTGAGTATTCAAGTCAAAAAATTTAACCAAATAAAGGTGAATTATAGCAATTTTTGTAATAAAAATAACTTCATCAAAATTAGCTTTTACATTTGAAGAAGCAAGTTTTCTAAAAAATTATTAATATTACATCAAAATAAAACATGGCGCATCTCTGTTTTTATATTATTAAACAAGAGATATTCACAGAAATTTAAAAAAAGAACACTTTTTTTTATTGGTTAAACCAAAAATTTAATAATGAAACTATTCATAAAATTTGTAAATATGGAGTACATTTTATTTAAGGTTTTTTTTCTAATTTTTTTAAGAGCAGACATATTTTCATTTTTATCTGGAGTATATAATGTAAAATAAATTATTAGCATTATAAATATATAAAATTTATCAAAGTTTGTTGCTTTATTTAATATTATTTACCATCAGTTGCTATTAAAGGATACACATTTTATATTAATTATAGAATACAATAACGAGTATTTTGTTCAGGTTAAAAGCTATATATTGAGTTTTGAAATTGAAATAAACAACAACATGAACTTGCATGTTTGCAATCTTTCTTGTTTCTACCTTTTTTACACTTAGTTTTTCATAAGTGTAAAAAGGTAGTGTAAGTAAGGTGTGGTAAGTTGAGAGTTATTGCTTTTGGTAATCAGTTTATTATATCAAAACACACTTGTGGACATCAGGTTATAGTTTTTTTCTAATAGCTTATTAGGCTATAATGCTTTGTGATCTTTTATTACTATACATTATTAAAGGATATCTAAATTCGCTCTTGCTTACAGTTGCTTTTAATTTAAGAGTGTTGCAAATCATCTGGGCTAGCTATAACAACTAATAAGCAATATTCTCAAACTTTTTTAGTGTTGTATATAATTCATATATAGGAGTAATATGTGTAAAGTTCTAAAAAGAAATTAGGCTATTTTTTCAAAATACTTTTCTTGCTAAATGATTGGATAAATGGGAACTTAATTTGAAAAAAAGTATACCAAGTTAATAATAGTCTATTGATATTAGTAGGTAAATTTTAAAACTGTTTTAAAAAATCTATCGCATGAGAATCACAGCATAGTCAAGTTTTACCATCTGGTTTATAGTTTGTTACAATGGTTGTCTTTTTTACATCTTAGAGTTGAAACAATTAGAAAAACAAACTAATTTTTTTAAATCTTTATTTTGAAGAAAAAATTCTGAAAATCAGGAATATTTTGAGTTGTGAGGGTTTGTATAAGTATTTGTACTATATTGCACAAAATTAGATAGAAAAGTCATAATTTTTTTTGCTATTTTTGTTTAAGTTTTATGAAATTACTCAAATTCACTTTTATTATTCAATATGTTTTTTGACATTTGTTTTGATTTAAACATACGCATTAAAGCCTCTCTTTCAAAATCAGCGAATCAGATTGCGCATATCTCTGCCTATTATGAGTCTGTATAGGGTTTCAAAATATGCCGACCGTTCCCTCCGCGTTATCCTCTCGACTAAACGCACATAGTGTGTAGTAGTAATTTAAATTTATTAAAATTTAAATTTGCATATATATTTAAAGAAGTTTTATGAATTCGCAAACAAAGGGCTTTGGGGTCGTAAAAAGTATCTAAGGTACCATCCACCATTTTTTTTTAAAATAAACTTTAAAAAAAAAAAATAAAGGAGGGAGGGGAGGGGGATATTTGGGAAAAGTAGGTACTTTTAAGGGGGTTGGGGACATAAAAGTACGAGGGGAGGGGGGTCAAATTTCAAAATTTTTGGCGTACGTACTTTATGGACGACCCCTAAACAAAAATTTACGCATAATACTGGTAAATAAATTTACGCATAATACAGCCAAGTTTGAACTTCGCTGTATTAACTAATACTAGTCAAAAATTTACGCCTAATTAGGCGTAAATTTTTGACTAGTATTAGACTAGTATAGCTATTAGTTTTGACTATTTTTTTATTCAAGACGAATAAAAATATATATATATAAACTAAAACTAACTTTTTCTAAAATAAAATATTAAACTCTGC
The DNA here is from genome assembly GCF_038396675.1 of Hydra vulgaris. NCBI lineage: Eukaryota > Metazoa > Cnidaria > Hydrozoa > Anthoathecata > Hydridae > Hydra > Hydra vulgaris. Next base: position 64,171,242 of record NC_088920.1, on the reverse strand, counting down.
CAAAATCTTGAAAGAACAGATATTGATTAACAAGTGTTTCAAATTTCAAACATCAAGCATGTTATCAAGTCTTAGTTGGCCGAAGACAGGTTTTCCTTAACAATCGCAAAAAACAGGAAAATGATCCCGAGTTTTAACTATATTTTATATATAATTATTATTTGTTTTAGCAATGTATTTACCACCTTTGTTTTTATTCCATTTAATATAAATATTTATTTAACAAGGAAAGATATATCTTTTATATATTTTTTTTGAAAATGAAAGCATTTATAAAAAAAAAGATAATAATATTTTAGAGTCAGTGACTTTTTATAATTTTTATGCTGAAATACCTTCTTTTTTTTTTTGACAAACTCCTCAAGCTCGCATTTATATTGAGTGAAACAACCGTGTTTATGTCATTAGGATTTGAAATAAACTACTGGATAGTATATTTATGCGTAGATTTAGTCAAAGCTTTGCTGGTATTTATAAATAAAAAAAAGAAATGCAATTATGAATTTGTCACCACCATTTACATCAAAAAACTACAAAAAGATTTTTTGTAAGTAAAGAGTGTTAAGCTTGTTGTCACTCAAATTATGGATAATGCTTCTCAACTATTGAAAAAGTAATATAAAAATCCACCTTAAAATACTATTTATAATATATCTGTGTGTTGACACCTGGCAAAGGCGATGGTTTTTAAGACTAAATGGAACATTTAGTGAAGTTTCTATGGACACAAGATGTCGTTCTGATGAGTCAATGTTGAAAAAAATAGGAGAGCATTTAAAAAACGATAGACTTGTGATAAAGTTTATTTATATAAAGTTATAGATAGTGTACATGTTATATAAGTGTCCATTATCGAATTGCTATTTAAATTGATTTAAACTTTTTAAACAAATTTAATTAGAATTAAGAATTTATCATAGAAATATCATCTTGCTTTAGCTCATTCTCCAAAATGTTTAACTTATTGCTTATTTTCTCAGTTTCATTTTTTTCCAAGTTTAATAGAATATGAAAATGTAATAAATATGGAACTACTCCAGCTTTTGAGCTAAAGTTTTTACACAACATCCAAAATAAATTGTTTAATTCAATAAACTAAAAGTTTTCTCTATATATTGTGTATTGTCTATGATTAGCTTGTCTAAAGTTTAATTTTATATTAGAACTATATAAACTCAACTTCATATTAAATTTTTTCAAAACAATTTTTGGATTTTTTTAGTTTTTGCGCGCATTTAATGTTACTGAATAATGTTAGAAAGTTTCATAGAAAAATAATTCATTAATTCGATGAGTTCAGCTTTCCAATTTGAATAGTTTTTGATTTCTGCCATTTTTAATTTGTAACTATGGAAACAGACAATAATATTTTTAAAAATATATATAGTTTTTAAATGCAATTATAATATTCTGTCTAAAAAGTACTTTAAAAATTCTAAACTCGATAGTTGCCAAAAAAAAATTGAATTGGGTGAGCCCTCTTAAGTAAAACATTTTAATTAAATATGCCCAAAAGAGACCCAGGATTTGAAAATTGCAAAATAATTATTTTATTTTTGATTTTGATATCCAGGAGCTCAAAAATGTTAAGATGCTTATGGACTATTTTTGGAACAAAAATTAAGACTTTTAGGTAAGAGGAACAATCAATTTAACTCGGAGTCCTTAGGAATAATAAAGCCAAGGAAGTACGGACTTTGTAGAATGATTACTTTAATAAAAAAGGATTAAGTCATTAAGTCTTATAAATTTTTTCTAATTGCAAATCATAAATTATTCAATATTTTTAGAGCTCTCAAACACTAGAGAGCAAAAAAAAATTAAAGGTTGAAAGTCGGACTCTTTTTGGAACTTAAAATCTCTGATTTTTTTGATTAATTTTCTTTTAAATTAAATGAAAATTAACAATTAACATGATTCTTTAAAACTAGCAATAAGTTGTTAAATAAATAAATAAATGAGACTATCCCAATCTTGATGACACAAAATTAAAAAAAATTTGATTTTTGTACGTTGTGCATGCAACATGTTTTAAAATTGATGTTTTTAATAATAAATTAATTAAATAGTTAAATTAATTAAATAATTAAATGTCCAATTATTGGACATGCATTTTATAATTTTGTGTATATTGAAAATTAAGTAATCATTTTCAAGATTATTTTTAAAAAAAAATACTGAAATAAATTCGATTAAGGTTTTAAATTTATCAAACTTTAATGTTTAATAACGTTTTTTGTTTTTTTAAATGTTTTTGAACCTAGTTTACTAAATTTGGAGCTTTTAATAATTTAGTATTGAGCTATTTTATAATATAGATTTATACCAAATAAAAACTTCTGTCCTGCTTTATTCAATTAGTACTAACTGTGAAAATCACTAGCTTTTCTAGTTTTGTGTACATATACTTTATTTGTTTATATTTAATTTATTTTATATATTTACCATTGAGGTTTGGAATAAATTGTATAGGGATAAATTACCTGTCAACCTGGTTATATATAGAGTTAAGAATGACAAAGTTTTCAAAAACTAATAGACAAAGTATTAATTGGTAAATCTATAAAAATAATAGGCAAATCTGTCATAGGAGACTTTTTTTTTTTTTTTTTAATTATTGTCTAAAAATATCTTAAACTTTTTTTAGAGTTACAATGTCACACAGTTACAATGTCATTAGTAAGAGAGTTATTAATTATTCTTAGAGCAGAAAAGTTCGTATGAGGACATAACATAAGTTCGTATGAGGACATAAACGGCAGAAATTTTTAGTTTGCATATATGACCACGAGTATTAGATAGGCTGTTAATTTTAAATCAACTTTTGTCACATAAGAGCTTCAATAAGACCTGGATACATAGCCTTTGAATAGGAGTTTTATAAACAAAACTTTTAAATGATTTAATCCTTCTTCCGTTTCTCACGTCAGTTTAGGTTAACTGATTTATTTCTTAATTTTCAGTACTTGTTGAGCAATTACAATAAATTGTTTCTGTTTTTAATTTGAGATTCGAAATAAAATTCAATTCGAATTAAAACCAATTTTAATTTGAGATTCAATTTTTAATGAGGTTTTCTTAACTCAAGATCTTCAAACAGACCTTAAAAAGCTGGTTAATGAGCTCCGTCGCTTGTTTTTCTCTTCGATCTTTCAATGAGTTCATTTTTAATTTCATTTGCAGAGGGGCTAAATGAGCATCACGATTGACTTCATAAAGCAAAATTTCATCCGCGAAGCAATTTTTTGAATTATGTTAAGCTTAACAATTGAGTTGGAGGTTGTTGTATTTTTTACATTTTCTACATGCAAACCAAAAGTAAGATACCAATTAAGGGCTACTCCTATTAATTTATCAAACTTGACTAATTTAGTTACCCAATTACCAATACCTTTCAAATTAAAATTTATCTTCAAAATTATAACTTGTTTCAAGTTAATTTATTATGAAATTATAGCTATGTTAAAATTTTAATACGAAATGTAACATAATAATAATAATGATAATAATAATGATAATAATAAAAAAATGATATTAATAATAAAAAAGTGCCTAACATAATAATAAAAAAAAATCTTGTGATTTTATCGCACACCTGATTCAAGATGAAATAAACATGTAATAAAATCAAACAGCAAGAAAACTAATTTATTATTATTAATTTTATTATTAATTTATTATTACTAATTAAGTGATAAATAAATAAAAAGAAAAATTTAAAGTTAGTTGTTTAATTATAAATGCAGTACTTTTAGGCACAAATAAAACAATAATCCACTACATTATACATATCCTTTTTCTCTGCTGCAGTAAGTTTCTCTAAGAATAGTGATATGACTGTATTATAATCTTCTTTGGATAATAAATAATTGCTATTGCCATTGGTTAAAAAAAGAGAAAAAATCTAATTAACAGATAATGTTTTCTGTTTGGTAGTTTATCCTCGGGAGAAATTGGTCAGCAAAAAGTATTCTTCTCTTGATCGTTATTTATACAATTAATTCTGATTCCAGATATAGATACCTAAAATTATTAGCGTGACTTTTTAAAATAATATAATCTAGAATATATAATTTGTTTAATTTTGTTTGCATTCTCAGTAAAACAGTTCCACCGTAAAAGGTATATGTCTTTTCTTTATAGGTTACTAAACCTGAAAAAATATCAATTGTACATTATTTAAAACTTTTGTAAACATACACACAAAATTACAGTTTTTACTGAAACTTAAAATATCAGTTTAGATTATATATTTTCCAATATATATGACTTTTGATAATATATATGATCTCAACAGTTTCACAGAGTTCCACCCTAAAATAAATTTCCTATCCTTAGGAATGTTGTCATGGATAACCAAAAAACAATTTATCTACCCCGAGTTACCCAAAATGGATTTATGGGTATAAGTATGCAAAAAATACATTCGTGTAAAATATACACCCCCCTTTCTCCTCAATTTCTCCTCAATTTCTTTCTCAAAATTTTTGAGGTCAATACTTCTTAATGCCAAAAGATTTTATTATAAAAATTGAATTCTGTCAATTAATTTGAATCTTATTTTAAATTTTCAAAAAAAATTATGTTTAAAATACTATCCCCCTCCTCAAGGAGAAGGAAGTGGGGGTGAGAAAGAGACTTTTTGATTTATTGATATGATGAATTGTTTTAACACTGGGTTTTATTATCTAAAACAAAATTATTTAACAAAACTACATTTAAAGTCATTTTTACATTTTGCTAGTTTACAAAATTAGTATTTTAAGTTTGCATATACAATAAAAGTATTATAAAGAACAATGGATAAAACTGCTAAAACTATTTTTTTTTACTAAAGTTTATGTATTGCACAATAATATATAATTTATAAAAGTTTCTATATTAGTTATAGGAATAAACTATCATTTTAAAAATACTTAAATATTTCACATAATGTAAGGGCGATTCCATGTAAAAACATCCAGGGCATGCAACTCTAAGTTTCATATTTTGCTGATTTTTACATCACTCAAAGATTTTGATAAATTATGAACATCCACAAAATATCATCATCCTTACCGAAACCAACAAAACTGTGCTATTTTAAAAATGATTTTGGTTTTTGTTTCTATTGTGTGCAATGAAAGCTAAAAATATGTACACTTACAAATTTCGAAGCAAGGAATCCAATGACACAACTTAAAATATAAAAAAAAAACAAAAAAAGGCAACACCTAAAATTTTAAGTTTAATTACAATTATTAGTAGTAGAAAAATGCGGGTTCTGGCTCATTTTTTTTTCAACCATATCCTTAACCATAATCTCATATCATATTTAGCTATAAACATATCCATATTCTCATAAGTCATTTAAACTAGTATGAAATGCTGCTTCTAGCTCATAAAAATTCTTCGAATTTACATGGATCCAAAAGACCTTAAAAAAAGTGTCTGAACCAAAATATAAAGATAATGGTAACAACCATAATATATTAATATATTATGGTTACAAACTCTGAGCTAAAAAATTTTGTAAATTCGAAGAATTTTTCAAGCTATAATTTCATAACTGAAATCTAGCTAAGCTATAGGTCTTTCAGACCCATAAGAAGTAGCTCATTGAAGTCCTACGCATAATAGTAAATTACTCCTATTAAATCAGACTTATCAATTCTTTATTATCAACCCATGAGTTGAACGAATCAGGATACCCATACCACTTTACTAATAATTTGTTTTTGAGTTTACGAATAACTTTTTCAATCCTAAATATATTTTGATCTGTTTTTTGCATTTCTTGCTCATAAAAAGTACCTTGTATTTCTTCACCATTATCGTCAGTTATTTTATACGTTGGTGGATCTGTGAACTGAACTTGTGACACTGTAAAAACTTCTTCAGTCCATCTCAGTGTGTATCCTTTTTCAAACGCTCCTTTCTTTTTAGTTATCCTAACTCTATCACTTTCTAGAGCATTAGCAACATCAACTCCAGTTTTACTCTTCAGTGGAACAATCCATCCATACTTCGAAAAAACATCTATCACCATTAATAAGTATTTTATACCGTCATTGAATTTGGAGAAAGATTGCTCGTCAACTAAATCAGCAGCCCATATTTCATCAATTCCATTTACAATCACTTTTCTTTTTCTAAAATGTTTTACAACTGGTTTATGAAGTTCGTTTGCAAGTTCGTCAGTCCATTTCAGATCATTTGGATCCATAAGAATTACTTTGCATGGGTCTGAAAGACCTACTTCTTTATCCTCTTTTTTTTCTTTGATCGTTTGTAGTTTTTTTGAGTAGTTTTAACACCTAACCCAAACTTTGCTTAAGATGATATAATAGGTTTTATAATACCTCGTTCAATTCTTTCACGTATTGTTGGATTTTTTATAGAATCCATTTCTTCGATCATAATTTTATCAGCTTTATTTCTATTTGCAGTATCATCGAAGTATTTATAAGCAAGATCGTGATGGTAAGCTGCATTATCAACTCTACCTATAGGTTTACTCCATTCTTTATATGCATCAGTAGAAGTTAATCGTTCATCTAAACTAGTACCAGGACCAGCAAAGTTCATTCCAGGTAAATGCATTTCGCCAGGGAACTTTGCCCATGGTAGTTTTTTTTTTTTAGTTATTGAATTAATTGAACTCACTAAATATCCTCCTTTTTTTGATGATACAAATTGAGTTTTTGTTGTTCCACAAATAGTGCAAGTTCCACGTTGCATATTTCTATTATATTTACTCACAACATTTTGCAAGTTTAGTGTATTTGTTTTGTTTCTACATTTTTATATATATATAGAAATTTTTATATAAAAAAAAAATCTTATATATAAAAATTGATATTATAGATTATTCATGGAAAGTAAATAAAAATAAGCGAAGTAATAACAAGTTGTTACCAAAAAGTATAAGAGGAATTATTGTTGGAAAGTCGGATTGTGGAAAAACTACTTTATTATTAAATCTACTTTTAAGACCTGGTTGGTTAGATTATAATAATTTACAAGTTTTTGGAAAGTCTCTTTTTCAACCAGAATACAAAATATTAAAAAGTTCTTTTGAAAAAAAATTGCCAAAAGAAATTATTAATGAACTATTTAAGCTACAAGACCAAATAGAAAAATTTAATGCAAATCCAGATTTTGTAATTGCAAAAGTTTCAAAAAATTTGAAAGATAAAGCAGATATGGAGTGTAAGTTTTTTGAAACAGATGAAGATGTACCAAATTTGAAACAGATGAAGATGTAATGGATTAGATAATTTTCATTTTCCATCTAAAGTTTAAAATAGTTTTTTTGTATATAAAAAATGCATATAATATTGAATGATAAAAGTAGTCATATAAAAGAGAAGTTTGCTCCTATTATACAACTAAGTGAAGATAAAGATTATGAAATGGCATTAGTTGGTCTTGATACATTCTACAGTTTTCCAAATGTTGATTCTTCAAATAACAATTTTAGATATAGTTCAGATAATGGAGCAACTTGGATAGATATAAACATTCTAGAAGGTAGTTATGAGATTGATGATATAAATAAGTATATTGTGGAAAAAATTACTGAAAATAATAAAATTATTAATGGAGTTGAAACTAGTATTATATTTTCAGCAGATAATAACACATTGAAAACAACTTTAAATATTGAAGCTGGTTATAAAGTTGATTTTAGACCTATAAATTCAATTAGATCTATTCTTGGTTTTAACAGTCAAGTATATTCAACAGGATCTCATGAATCAGATAATATAGTAAACATTTTAAGTATTAATAGCATAAGTGTAACAAATGATATAATAGCATCATCCTATGTAAATGGAACAACAGAAAACGTTATCTATTCATTTTTCCCAAGTGTTGGTCCTGGATATAAAATTATTCAAGAGCCATTAAACTTAATTTACTTACCAATAACACTAAAAACAATTTCAAAGATGGTGACTAAATTGGTTGATCAAGATCGAAATCTGATAAATTTACGAGGAGAAAAATTAGCTATTAGATTTCATATAAGAGAAAAAAAAATAATCTAACTATAACAAAATGAGTAAATATACTAATATTAAAGTAAATCTTTCACAAAACCAAATAGAAAAAATTAAAAATCTGGTTTATATTTGAGACCATGTAGTAAAGGAAGTTCTATAGGTGATGGATTGTACTTACGTAGTGGAAATGGTTATATATCAACAGGATCAGGTTTATTATTAGGACCAAATTCTCCATTTGCTAATATTCCATTTTTAAACATGATTCTTTGATTTTCAAATTATATATAATAAAATTTATATATAATAAAATGTCAAATAGCATGCCAGTGCATAAATTTATAAACAAATATAAACAACCGGAACTATCTCCTATAGTTTTTAAACCACATAAAAGTTTACAGCATCCTGCAATATTAATAAATGGAAGATATGATGTATTTGCACAACGCGACATTACAACAAAATCTCTATCACATCAATATATTCTTTTAAAGTTTGGTGTAGTAGTTAATAAAGGTGTTGCGTTAATTTCATTAAAGCATGAACTTAGATTAAAAATGTTAAGTTTACAAGATTGTATAATAGCAGAGTCTGTTGATGATATTATAGTAACAATTGTAAATAAATTTAATTCTGATGTGTTAATAAAAAAAGGAGATTGTTTTTGTTCTGTTAATCTATGGTGTTAATTTTTTAATTTTTTTTATCAAAAATAGAATACAATAATAAAATGTACAATAACATTTATTCAGCAATACCTACTGAGAATAACAATATTTACCCTGTTCTTCCTAATGCACCTGAAGAAAAATCATATCGGTTACAAAATATTGGCGAGATTCAAAAAGAAATAGAGCGTGAGAGAGAAAAGAGAATAACGCTGAGTAAAAAATATCATAGAGCTGTAAAAATAATTTCTGCAATTGATAATGCATTACTAGCAAGCACTATGGCACTAGGAACTATTGGAAAAAAATAGTCACTTAACATTTTATTGACAAATAATAAGATATGCAACATTTATATCCGTTCTTTTTCGAATGTAGTAAACGTGAAGGAGATTTGAATGAAAAAAATATTTGGAACTTCTTGGATTTGGAAAAGGAGGCTTTATTGTTGATTCAGGAAGTCACTCTATATTTATCACTGATTATGGAAACTTTCAGATACCATCAACTTATAGTGATGATGAGAGAAACAAAGTTTATAAACTTATCTGGAATGAAGATAGTGATTTTTATTGTGTAGAAAGGGACATTAAAGAATCACTTAAACAATGGAATAATGTTAAAAAACAGGATAAATTTAGAATTATAGATAAATATATACTTCAATTAGAGTGTGATTTCAAAGAAAAAAAACTAATAAAAAGTACTTTATCAATGGCACTTATATTATGATTATTAGAAACAAATGTTATCATTTATAAAGACTTTGAGATTAAAAAGAGTTGTGGAACGTTTAATATTGATTATTTAAATAGTTTGCTAAAACGTAAAACGTAAAACGTAACGTAAAACGTAAAACGTAAAACGTAAAACGTAAATCATAAAACACAACATAAACTTTTATGTTGTGTTTTTAATCTTTTTTATATAAAAAAAAAAAATGTCATTTTTAAAAATTACAGACATTGAAAAGAGAGATCAAATTGTAAAAGAATTATCAATGAGTAAAAAAAGAATACAGCAGAATCATCTTAGTGAAAAGATTGGAGATTCTAATTTGCAGATAGACTTTTCAAAATTGTACAAGCCATTAATTGATAGTCAATCTGGAATAAAGGAGGATATATCTAAATTGCAAGATCAAGCTAATCAATTTGCTCTTACGTTTTCAAATGCATATACTTACGGATCTAAAGAAATAATGCCTTCTGATGAATTTTTAAAGTTGGGAAAAATTGTAACAGACTATCTTAGGATGTATACTTATAGTAAATAGTCTACAGACACTACATTTGGAATACATTCTAAAGAGGGTAAATTTTTTATAGGAAAAGTTCCAATATTAATTAATAATGATGATATAGATATAAATGGAATAAAATACAAAGGTACTCGTGGTCTTTGGGAATTACTAACAAAGTCTAATTCTTATAAGGAAATATATATCATAGATGATCTTCACAATTATCGAGATATAATAATACAAACAGATGCAATTACTACTGATTCAGGAAACCCAAAGTCATCTCGGAGCGAAAAATACAAAGAAATAATAGCTCCCATTTGGAGAGAGCTAAAGAGAACTAGAATGCTTGAGTATCAAAGAGAATCAAAGGGCACAGGAATAGGATCAATAATTCTTCCTAGCGATCCTATTGCACTTCTTGATATGCTTGAATTACGCATAGCTGCTCGGAGAGCAGGTAATACTGGATCAAGAAATGAAGCTGTTGCAATTTGTGATGAATTGTTAAGACAAGGTGTTATGAATAGTGATCAGTATAAAGCAATACAAAATAATCTAGAAATATGATAATATGAATATGATAATATGAGTAAAGAAAAATTAAAAAAAAATTGCGTAAATAAAAATGCTATTTGTTAAAAATAAGAGATATATTAGGAAGCAAGTTGTTGGAGGAAGTGGTATATTTAATAGTTTAATAAATTTATTTAAACGAGCAGCATCATCAAATGTAACAAGCGTGTCATCAGCTATGTTGAAGAGGTTAGCTGCTAGCGATTTAGGAAAAACTGCAATAACTGCTGCTAAATCAGCAGGGATAGAACTTTTAACATCAGCAATAGAAGCTGCTAAAGATGTTGCAGTTGAAAAAGGAAAACAATTAATTAGAAAAGCATTTACTAAAGTTTCTCAACCAAATACAGTCATTAATAATAAAATTAATGACATAATCTCAAATTTAAATAAAAAAGCTGATGAAGTTACACCAAATATAAATAATATAATGATGGGGTCTGCAATAAAATCAACAGCTATAAGGATAGAAGATCTACCAAAAAAAGGCCGAGGTCTTCGATTGTCTTAATTTTTTTATATTTATTTTCCATTTTAAAAGAAAATTTTTTTTTATATTGTATATAAAAAATGGCAACTTCTGATATATTAAATTTTACTGAAATCCCAACTGTGGATTATGGATTTGAAAGATTTGAATTCTATGAATATGAACTATTAGCTCGCACAAATTTAAATAGCACTGAAGAAATAAGAATTAACATTGAGCAACAAGATTTGTTCACACTTCCATCTGAGGCTTATCTTTTGTTTGAAGGAAGACTTCTTAAACTTGATGGGACAGCTTATGCTAATGCAGATGCAGTGGCGCTTACAAATAATGGTATTATGCATTTATTCAGTGAAGCATCATATCAATTATCAAACCAAAATATAGAGTCAGTTTATTTTCCAGGTCAAGCAACTACAATGTTAGGAATGCTTAAATACCCAAATGACTTTCAATTAGCACAAGGATTAAATCAATTGTAGTACAAAGATTCTTCAACAACAGCAGTACTTGCTGATAACTCAGGGTTTGCAGTACGACAATCACACATAATTCAGAAATCAAACACAAAGGGAACATTTTCATTTCGTATACCTTTGAGATACATTTTTGGATTCTGCGATGATTACAACAAAGTTATTTACGGATTTAAACATACACTAACTCTTGTTAGAAAAAGTGATACTGGAGCAATTTTTAGAAACGCTCTTGCAGCTGCAGGAAAAGTTAATCTTGATAAAATATCATTGTTCATGCCACATGTGATTCCATTAGATTTAGAGAGAGTTAATCTTTATAAAAGTATTGAATCAAAAGTGACTATTACAGTAACTTTTCGCGCAAGGCATTGTGATACTATAACTGTTCCACAATCTACAACGTTTTTTGGAGACTTAGCGTAAAAACATCTCCAGAAAAACCAAGATACATCATTCTTGGATTCCAAACAAATAAGGATGGAAATCAAGAAGTTAATTCTTCCATATTTGATCATTGTGACTTGAAAAATATGTACATTATGCTTAATCAAGAAAAATATTCAGCTGCTGACTATAACTTATCATTTCCAAATCATCAATTTTTAAGAGCCTATAGAGATGCATCTGTATTTAGTGAAAAATTTTATGGAATGAACGATTTGATAACACAAAGCACCATAACTCCTTCAGACTATAAAGATTTATACCCACTCTTTGTTTTTGATGTTAGTAGACAATCAGAAAAATTAAAATTCTCACTAGTAGATGTACAAATTAAAGCAACATTTAATGCAGCTGTTCCAGCAGATACTGAAGCGTTTGCTGTTGTAATATCGGATAAGTTTTTACACTTTCAATCAGACGGAAATAAGTTGAACGTTGTTTATTAACTTTTTTTTGAATTGATTTAAAATTTTTTTTATCTTTATGTAATAAAAATGTATTATACGAGGGATAACTTGCAGAAGTTGTTAAAAGAAAATAACATTTCACAAACATCTAAAAACTATGTTACATTGTTAATGATTGCTGCAGATAATGGGTTGATTGATAAAGAATCAATCATGTCAAAAGCAACAGAAGTAACTGATGAGAAAAGACCAGTTGGAAGACCTAGAATACATCCAGTAAAAGATGTTGATGAGAAAAGATCAGTTGGAAGTCCTAGAATACATCCAGTAAAAGAAGAGAAAAAAGAAATAGATCCAAAATATGAAAGATTAAGAACAATTAAGAAAAAACCAGTCACTATTAAATTAACAAACATAGAAACAGGAGAAGAAACAGTATATAAATCTTTATATAGTGCAATGCGTGAAACCGGTCATGGATATAGATATCTTGAAATGCGTGATGGTAAGATTGATAATGGTTATAAGATTGAAATATTAAATTCTGAAAAATTGAAAAAAAATTAAAAAAAAAATCTTGATATATAAAAATGGGAAATGATAATTTATTTGAAAATCTAAATGCGATTGAATTGTTAAAAAATAATTAAGATAAAGTAAATTGGCATATGTTATCTAAAAATCCAAATGCGATTAATTAATTAAAAAATAATTTAGATAAAGTATATTGGGAATGGTTATCTCGAAATCCAAATGCGATTGAGATATTAAAAAATAATCTAAATAAAGTAGATTGGTAAATGTTATCTGCAAATACAAATGCAATTGGATATTAAAAGACAATTTAAATAGAGTCAATTGGTCTTATTTATCTAAAAATCCAAATGCCATTGAAATATTAAATAAGAATTTAGATAAAGTATGTTGAATATTTTTATCTTTAAATCCAAATGCAATTGAGATATTAAAAGAGAATTTCGATAAAGTAGATTGGGAAATTTTATCTTTAAATCCAAATGCAATTGAAATATTAAAAAATAATTTAGATAAAGTAGATTGGACTTGTTTATCTAAAAATCCAAATGCAATTGAACTATTAAAAGAGAATTTAAATAAAGTAAATTGGCGATGGTTATCTGAAAATCCAAATGCAATTGAATTGTTAAAAAATAATCTAAATAAAGTAGATTGGGAAATGTTATCTGCAAATCCAAATGCAATTGAGATATTAAAAAAGAATTTAGATGAAGTAGATTGGAATTGGTTATCATATAATCCAAATATCTTCACATATGATTATGAAAAAGCTCTTAAATTATTCCTTAAAGCACCAGAATATGAGATTGAGATAAAAGCGAGAAAAATGTGGAATTTTTAATTGAAATTCAATTAAAAATTTATCTTTTAATGCGATTGAAATATTAAGTTCTGAAAAATTAAAAAAAAATCTTTATATATAAAAATGGGAAATGATAATTTATTTGAAAATAAAATTGCGATTGAATTGTTAAAAAATAATTTAGATAAAGTAAATTGGCATATGTTATCTTCAAATCCAAATGCGATTGAACTATTAAAAAATAATTTGGATAAAGTAGATTGGTTTTGGTTATCTAAAAATTTAAATATTTTTACGTATGATTATGAAAAGATAAAAGAACAAAATAAATGTTTACTTGAATTGAAAGAATTTTTCATTTCTCCTGACTATTTAGATTTACTTATTAGAATATATGGAAGAGAAACAGCTCTTAACTTATTCTTAGAAGAACCTAAAAATGGGATTGAAATTAAAGTAAGAGAAAAATATTTTTAATTGAATTTCAATTAAAAATTTATTAAGTAATGCTATTTATTAATTCTTATAGAGGATTGGGATGCATTTAAATTTCATTTGAAATATTGACAAGAAAAAATCTTTTGAAAAAGGATATAAAGAAATTTTTTCTATTAAAAAAATCTTACATATATAAAAATGGTAACGGTAAAAGAATTAAAAGAAATCGCTAAAGAGCGAGGAATTTAATATTATTATAAAATGAAAAAAGATGAGCTCAAAAGAGCGTTATCGCACACACAGATGGGTACAGAGTATCTACTTGATGAGCCAGTTCCAGATATATCATCAACATTTTTAGCTCCGTCACCTTTTCAACCTATTACACAAAGTAGAAAATAAATAAATAAAAAGATTAATTCTCTTGCAGATTGGATTGTATCATATGTTCCAGAACCAATTAAAAAGGTTGTGAATAAAAAAGTTGATGAACTAAAATCTACAGTTTCAAATTTGTATCAAAAATTTGGAAATCCGATAGAACTTAAATTATCACAATCAGCTTTAAGAATGTAACAAATCAGTTTTCAGTTAAAGAAATAAAAGAATATGATGCTATATCTTTCATGAATGTTGCTAAAAAAAGTGCAATTAAAATACTTAAAAAAAATAGAAAATCAAAAGTTAATATAGTTCTCACTTGTGAAATGGAGCGTACTGATATTAAAACAGGAGAAACTATAACCACAACTGCTCCATTTACAATGAAGAGTACTGTTGTATTAGAATCAACAGATTTAGATGAGTTTTATGAAACAGCAAAGTTGAGAATTTTAGAAAATTTATCATCATTTCAACAGCTAGGGTCAAATTGGAGATTTGTTTCTGTTAAAAAGATAGATATAAATACTATAGAATATAATCCTCTTAAAGCTAAATCTTATATTCCGCTTGACAAAAATTTAGCAACTAAAAAGGCAATTATTAACATAAAAAATGAAGATAATGAATGCTTTAAGTGGTGTGTTACAAGAGCATTAAATCCAAAAGATAAAAATCCTGAAAGAGTTGATAAAGAGCTTTAAATACAATCTAATAAGATTAATTGGTAAAAAACAGAATTTCCAGTATCTTTAAATCAAATTACGCAATTTGAGAATAACAATAAAGATATAAGTGTGAATGTATACGGATACGAGAATTCAGTTTATCCTTTACGTGTTTCAAAGAATAATGATCGTCAGCATTTAATAGATTTATTATTAATCTCAAATGGAAAAACGAATCATTACTGCTTAATAAAAAGTTTAAGCAAATTGCTATCAGCGCAAATATCTAAGAGAAATAGCGCTATTCACTATTGTAGAAATTGCTTACTTGGGTTTAATTCTGAAGAATCATTATCTAAAGACAAATCGTATTGTAATACACATGATTCAGTGCGTATTGAGCTTCCACCACCAAAATCGACAATGCAGTTTACTAATCACAATGGATCGATGAGAGTACCATTTGTAGTATATGCTGACTTTGAAAGCTTCATGAAACCTATCAGTACTTGTGAACCAAATCCTAATGAATCCTATACTAAACAGTATCAAAAGCATGTACCAAGTTCGTTCTGCTACTACATTAAATGTTTCGATGAAAGTTTTTACCAAAGCAATCCAGTTTCATTTACTGCAAGTAATGAAACGGATGATGTTGCACAAATATTTGTTGACAGATTACAAGAAGATATCATAAAAATTTGTAACAGGATTAAATTTAAAAAGAATATTGTATATACACATGAAAATAAGAAGGATTTCGATGCAGCAACTGAATGTCACATTTGCGGAAAAGATTTGGATAATGATAAAGTACGTGATCATTGTCACATTACTGGAAAATATAGAGGTGCTGCTCATAATAGTTGTAACTTAAAATATAAAATTCCAGATTGCTTCCCAGTACTATTTCATAATTTACCTGGTTATGATAGTCACTTATTTTTCAAGAAATTATCAGGAGGTAAATTGAGCTGTATCCCAAACAACGAAGAAAAGTATATTAGCTTTTCTAGAGAGATTAAAGTTGGAGAGTTTGTTAAAGAGTGTTGAAATAGAGCGTCAGATTCGTTTCTTAAACAGTTATAGATTTATGCCTTCTAGTTTAGATTCTTTATCAAAAAGTTTATCAAAAGAGCAATGTAAAAATATCAGAAAATTGTATTCAGGGAAACAAATAGATTTATTACTAAAAAAAGGCGTATATCCCTATGATTGGGTAGACTCTGTTGATAAATTTAATGAAACTCAATTACCCACAAAAGAATCGTTGTTTTCTAAATTGAACGATGAAGATATTAGTGATGATGATTACTCACATGCACAAAATGTATGGAACGAATTTAATTTCAAAACATTTAGAGATTATCATGACTTGTACAACGTTTCAGATGTACTTTTACAAGCAGATGTTTTTGAAAATTTTAGAGATGTTTGCATGAAAAATTATAAATTAGATCCGGCTTGATATTATACATCACCAGTATTAGCTTTGGATGCAGCATTGAAGAAAACAAAAGTAAAATTAGAACTGTTGAGCGATTACGATATGATACTAATGGTAAAGAAAGGAATAAGAGGTGGAATCAGTATGATATCGAATAGATTAGGAACATCTAATAATAAGTGCATGGATGACGCATATGACAAAAGCAAAGAATCAGCATTCATCCAATATCTAGACGCTAATAATCTATATGGATGGGCGATGAGTAAGCCACTTCCAACACATGGGTTTAAATGGATGGATGAAGATGAGTTGAAAAACTGGAAATCGATTCCACGTATACCAGAGGTAGATTTAAATTACCCTGAACATCTACATGATGATCATAATGACTACCCACTTGCTCCTGAAAGATTAAATATTGATAAAGTTGAAAAACTAGTCCCTAAATTGGAAAATAAGAAAAATTATGTTACCCATTATAAAAATCTTAAATTGTATGAAAGATTAGGTCTAAAGATCATAAAAAATTCATAGAGGTCTGAGTTTTGAACAAAGCTCTTGGTTAAGCGAATACATTGAGCTAAATACTAATCTAAGAACCAAGGCAACGAATGATTTTGAAAAAGACTTTTTCAAACGGATGAACAGCTCAGTATTTGGAAAAACAATGGAGAACATTGAGAATAGAGTTGATGTTAGATTAGTGACGAATAGAAGTGAAGCTGTTAAATTAGCTTCAAGACCAAACTTCGAGAGTCGAACGATATTTGATGAAAACTTAATCGCAATACATATGAAAAGAACAAAATTAATGTATAACAAACCAATTTACTTAGGTATGTGTATTTTAGTTTTAAGTAAAGCTCTAATGTATGAATTTCATTACGATTATATAAAGAATAAATATTCTGATCGAGCAAAACTATTATTTACAGATACTGATTCTTTAGCATACGAATTAAAAACAGAAGATTTTTATGCTGATATTTCTAAAGATCTTGAAAGCAAATTTGATACAAGTGAGTTTGACCCAAAGCATCCAGCAATAGAACTTGTAGGATTCAAAGTTGAAATAAATAAAAAAGTAATTGGAATGTTTAAAGATGAGTCTGGAGGAGCACAAATTGAAGAATTTGTAGGATTAAGATCTAAATTGTATTCCTACAAAGTACACGGTAAAGAAAATAAAAAATGTAAAGGAATAAAGAAAAATGTTGTAAAAAATCATATTACTCATGAAGATTATAAACATTGTTTATTAAATAAAGTGGACCAAGTTAGGAAAATGAATGTAATAAGATCACATTCACATGAAATTTACACAGAAGAGGTCAATAAAATAGCATTAAGTGCAGACGATGATAAAAGAGTCATTTTAGAAGACGGAATTCACACATTAGCATATGGACACTACAAATTAAAAGAAAATAATTTATAGATCCTTCAGATCCAAAGAAATTCGAAGAATTTATAGATCCTTCGGATCCATATACAATAGGTCAATTAGGCAATAGGGTAGGGGGTAAGGTAGCCCAAAAATTATTTTTTGAGAAAAAAAATAATTTATAAGTAAAAATGAGAAATAATTATAAACTTATCAATGTTGAAGGGATAACTTTACCTAATGAACCTGTAACAAATTTTCAATTTATCAAAGCAGCAAAAGTATTAAAAATAAAACATTTTAGAGGTGTATTTGTAAGAGATCAATTACCTAAAAATACACAAAAAAAAAGAATGTGGAATATAAAGTACAAGAGATTCAAGTACACAGGGTTTTCATTGGATTTGCTGGTACAAAGACGGTGAAAAAAAATTAAGTTTTGACTCTTATGCACAACCCCCACTTGTCGAAGTTGTTAATTATTTAAAAGACTCTGTTTATTATAATAGTGATAGAGTTCAGTTTGGAAATACTTCATTCTGTGGACATTTGTGTCTCTATGTTTTAAAAAAACTAGATGAAGGATATGATTTTCAGAATATTATTAATAATCTATGGTAATTTTTTTTTCTTTATATATAAAATGCCTGTTGATAAATTCGGACGTACAACAATTTATTCAACTACAAGTCGAGTAGTTTCAAATGGATTAACAGCATCTCAAGCTGATAGTATGTTTATTAGAAGAAATGGACAAAATAATGCAACCAGTGACATTGACATGAATACAAACAAATTTATAAATGTAGCAGAACCTACAAATCCAAATGATGCTGCTACAAAGTACTATGCTGACACAATAATACCTAATCCTAGCAGTTTAGAAATAGTACCAAATTCAAGTTAAACATGCATGGGAGTAAAATCCCAGACTCTTGAACCGAATACTGATGGAACAGGAGTTTTTATTCAAAATAGTGGTCCTGGTATTCTCAGAAAACTATGGTTAGAATTTAAAGGAACAAATCCTAATGGAAGTGTATCAAGTAACGTATTTATTAGGATATATGCAGATAATATGCTTTGATTAGAAAGTATAGCTTGTGATTTATTATTCGCTCCACTTGGTGGACCATTTTATACTAACTCTTTACAAGGTTGTAATATGCATTCTAATATTGAATTAGGAGGATACTTTACACTTGATTTACGATTTAAAACTAATCTAAAAATTAAATTAAACAATAAAACTGGAAATCCACTTACATATTCGTTGCAACCTTTTATTACAATAAGTTCAACACAACAAGCAAATATTTCATTAATACCCCCATTTATTTCAGATCTTAAACTATACTCATCCACATTTAGATATTTGAACACAACTTTGGTAATGAATATATATTATTGAACACTGCAAGTAATAGAAATGGTGTTTATTTAAAATATATTAAAACGCATGTTATCGGTAAATCTGGAAACTGGTGGGAATCAAGAGTACGCATGTATGACGGAATCGATTCTCCTAAAAACAATGACTCAGTTATTCAACCTTGGACACCCTATAACTATAGTAATTTAATATTTCCTGGATACGAAAATAATAGCAGATGTATATACTGCTCATCTAGTTTAGTAGATTTTTATTTATCTTCATGGAGTGGAATTAATATTTCTTCAGTTGCTAATAGATCATTTGGACTTTTGTATCAATCAACACCAAAAATTGATTCTACAACTACTATCTCTTTTTACAGAAATTTTGGTAAAAATGACTCCATGCCTAGCGTTACTAATGGTAGAAGATTAGTAGTAACAATAAACTCTGGTGATGAGCAAGTTGGGAAATCTGGAAGTTTTTCTGAGTTAAAAGGAGTAATTTACTATTATGCGTAGGACTTCAATAAGCTTAAGTTTCAGTTATGAAATTATAGCTTGAAAAATTCTTCGAATTTACAAAATTTTTCAGCTCAGAGTTTGTAACCATAATATATTAATATATTATGGTTGTTACCATTATCTTTATATTTTGGTTCAGACACTTTTTTTAAGGTTCTTTGGATCCATGTAAATTCAAAAATTTTTAAGAGCTAGAAACATCATTTCATACTAGTTTAAATGACTTATGAGAATATGGATATGTTTATAGCTAAATATGATATGAGATTATGGTTAAGGATATGATTGAAAAAAAAATGAGCCAAAACCCGCATTTTTCTACTACTATTATGGCAATGTAGCTTGATTTTTTTTTAGATGTTGTCCTGAATAGTTTAGTTTGAGTTGTTAAAAAGAATTGGAGTGGTTTTTTCTTAACCAGAAAAAAAACATGGTCAAATTTACTTAAATTTGTTACTTATAAAACAGAAATTATGAGAAAATCAAAGGAAAAAAAAAGTGGTACTCTTTGGTGCATAATACACGGAAGTTGATGTTTATTACTTTGTTGTCTTGAATAATTTAGTTAGAGTTATCAAAATAAATTGGATTGTGGTTTTTTCTAAAACAAAATAAAAAAAAATAGTCATTCTACATCATTTAATAAAGAAAAATACAGAATCATAACTGACTTTTTTATTTAATGTTTCTAAAAATGTTATTAAATTCTTATTAAAATACTAAGTTTTGACTTACTAAATTAATTTCAATGAAAAATAAAAAAAACAATAAACTTGTATTTAGAGTTGAGGAGGAAGTTTTAACTAAAGGAGGAGAAATGATTATAAAACATACTGGTCACTTTCAGTCAAAATTAGCACATAATAGCATAATCAACTTGTTAAACTCTTTCAATCAATAGACAAATTAAGATTTTGTTCAGATATAATAATTGAGGGGAGATAGGAAAGAAGGGGGAGGGTGAAATGGCTGTTGATAAACAGGAGGGTAAGAATTTTTTATTTTTTTATTTCTGAGTGAGTTTATATTTTTTAATTTTTAAGACCTGAACCGGACTCAAAAATAAGAAAATAATAACTAAAAAATTTATTTTTCAGTTTTGAGATTTTGACAGTTTCTTTGCTCATAACAAGCAATTTAGTAAATGGGGGAAGGGGACTTAATAAGCTTGGAAAATTTTCCGAAAAATAATAAACATCTAATTTTGTGTATTAAGCACCATAGAGTAGCACCTTTTTTTCCTTGTTTAAGAAAACCTTTACCCAACTTTTTCCTGTTTAAGAAAAGACCACTCTACAATTCTTTGAGACAACTATAACTAAACTATTTAGGAAAAATTTTTGTGGATATTCATAACTTATTAAAATCTTTGAGTTGTATAAAAATGAGACGGGGTTGCATTTATAAAAAAAATTGGATGTTTTCACATGGAATTACCTGTAAGTGTCTGATAGAGATTTGTTGCAATACAACATAATAATATGTCAAGTTTAAACATTCCGAAACAAATATATACTGCTCCTTTTTTGACATTTAGCTGATTTTCTAAATACCTCAGGCTGCCTTCATATTAGGTCATTTTGATTTGGTAGCCCTTTAAGGAAAAGTAAACCAGCTGGTGCCAATACTTCAATGTGATTTTTCAAACC
Organism: Hydra vulgaris; assembly: GCF_038396675.1. Classification (NCBI taxonomy): domain Eukaryota; kingdom Metazoa; phylum Cnidaria; class Hydrozoa; order Anthoathecata; family Hydridae; genus Hydra; species Hydra vulgaris. Next base: position 64,149,736 of record NC_088920.1, on the reverse strand, counting down.
CTGGAAAAACAGATTAACATATTTATTTTAATATTGTATAATAATTTAATATTGTATATATTAAACATTTTCAAATAAATACAGTCTTTTCAATTTTAAAATATATTTAGTGCACCTTACTTTTTTTTGACTACTTGCTAAAAGCTTCTGTCGAATGTAAACAATTTCATCACCAAGACAGTTGTTCAAAGTATCTTGCAAAGAGTAGTCACAAACCTTGCAACCACCTAGGTTTAGGTATATATCCATAATGGCTTTTATAGGTTTTACGTTACAAAGATAGTCGATAATTCCATGACTTATTTGTGAAATGTAATATATCGAATCTAATAAGGAAATAAGGAAATATTTACCAAATCGTACAACCACTAATCAACAAACAATTTTACATAATATTTAAACATACTTTCAACAAACTAACTTGTTTTTCCAAGAAGCTAGGCTCAACAAATAGGCTTTTATTTTTATCATGATAAATATAATTAAAATTATAAATTGGTAATTTTCTAACTATAAAAAAATGATAATCATTTTGACAGTTATAAATAATAACTTATACTTTTAATTATACTTATGTAACTTATATAACTAGCAAATTATTGACTAGAGTCCTCACGCAAGCCCTTAAATTACTTTTGTGCATCATTGAATAATACAAACCTTCACTATCTTCAACTTACATGTTTGCAATGTTTTTATTGATTGAGAAGAGTTGCTTTCCTGGTTGAACAAATGCTGACAATACAGTCTTCTAAAAAGATAAGTCATACATTAAACTGCTTCTACAAAAGTAGATGAAGTTATTTGTAAATGTGAAACTGTTGTTACAAAAGCAGATAAAGTTTTTTGAAAATTTGAAACTGTTGTCACAAAAATAGAAGACTACTATTTACTATTTCCACCACGGATATTTGGTTTCTAGCGCTTTGTTCATTAAAGCTTATCCTATTCTTTGTTCATTAAAGCTTATCCTACATCTTTGTTCATTAAAGCTTATCCTACAAGCAATCAAATTTATAATCGAAAACTTGAAATAAACGTTTTTTTAAAGCAACGTACGTTTATCTAAATTGCATTTAATAAATTCTTAAAGGTCAGATCTTTTTTGAATTCCTTCTAAGAGAACTTCATTATCGCCATTTGATTTGAAATTTCTATTATGTGAAATAAATGTATAATAAACTCAGTTAAAATAAATTAAAAATTATTAAAAATTATAGTAAAAGTTTTTAATTTTTTTTTGTATATGACAGACTTATCTTTAAAACTATTCATTTTGCAAACAAGATTTGATTTTAATGTGCATACTGGTAGACATTCTTGAATACTGCTTGATGCTCTTATTGTAATTAAGTTTTTTGTTGTTGGTTGGCATGTTAAATACCTCTGTTTACATATCTATCATATTTCTTTTTATAATTGCGCACCATTTTTCAACTTAGCTTAATTTACTTTGTCGATAAGTTAGTTATGAAGAGTGCTAACTTCTAATATTAAGTCCTTATGTCCTGCATTGAAAAATGATGCTTCAAACCTGATCTTAAGAAATTTTCCGCAAAATATTTATGAAAATTTTATGTTTTGTCAAGGAGTTTCATATCTTTATAACAGAACACATCCCTTTCACTTAAAATGTAAAAAAAAAAATTTCTTAGTGAGTCTGTAAGTCCTTAGGTTTAAGTATAAAAACAAAAACAAAACAAAAAAATGTTTGTAGAAGGGCAACCTTTTACAAACAGAAGAACTGTCTTTGTGAAAAAAAATCCTTCCACATTAATGTGTTCAATTATTTCCAAGCAACTAATATTTGATGTTGGCTGATGTTGGAAACTTAGTTGATGAGTTTGTATTTTTTTTTAATTTTCGCATTGTCCTTAACTATCCTTATCCTAAATTAACCTTGTCCTAAACTAGCAGCGTCTTAAACAAATTTACGTCATGAACTGCTTTCTTCTCCTCTACTTTAAACAGAAAAAAATAAAATGACCTTTTTTACATTTTTGTTTGCATTTTCAACTTGTCATTTTTCATTTGTTTTCGGATGATATATAGTACTTTTTCTGTGTAGTATATACTTTATAAACTTAGTCATTAAAATAAAAATTACTGAAAGAACATTTTATAAATTTAAGTGAGTAAACATTTTTTATATTTATTTGTTTTTAAATAAAAGTTTATTTTAACTGTTTTTAAATAAGTATTTATATTAGTAAATACAGGGTCGTTTCCACACCTACCATGAGTCAACACTTATTGTAGGTTTTAAATAGTAGTAATTATTTTTTTATTTTTATATTTTTTGTATCAACAACATCGTCATGCACTTCTATTACAAAACATAGAAACTGCAATACACAGTTACTTATATGAACTCAGTGGCTTTATTACATTATTATGTTATTAGAAGCATTTCAATTAAAACAGGAAATTTAAGAAGATAACATAAAATTTTATATCTAAATTGACTTAATCAGGTTAATAAAACATGAATCATTATAAATATTATTAAAACAACTCATCATTATAGTATCAATGTAGTATTTTTGAATTTACGATAAGTATGAACTAAAAAAAAAATGTCATTCCATACATATCGTATGTCCAATAAATAATCAATGTGTTTCTTTTAAAATAAAAGCCATTAGAGATTGGTTTACTGAAATTCTGAAGAATTTAGGAGAAAACACTCAATATTTAAATAATTCGATGTGCATTTTCAATATAGATGAGAGTGGTTTTCAGTTATCGTTAAAAACTAATTTATTAATTGGTGAACGAGGAAAAAATACATATGAAGAAAATGCTCCAAGTAATAAAAAAAACATCACTTTATTTGCAGTAAATGCCAGCAGAACTTTGCTCCACCATTAACAATTTTTAAATATGTTCGTCTTCCAAATAGAATTATAAATGTTGCTCCATAATGATGAGGTATTGGAAAAAGAGAAAATGGTTGGATGACTGCAGAATGTTTTCTTGAATATGTTACAAACATTTTCCATCCATTTTTGATAAAAGAAGAAATTTCTTTACCAGTTATTATTTTTTTTAATAGTCATGCGTCACATTTTTCTAGCGAAATTAGCAAGTTTTGCTCTAAAAATGTAATAATTCTTGTTGCTTTCTTCCCAAATGCAACACATATTTTTCAGCCACTTGATGTGGCAGTTTTTGGGCCAATGAAAGCAAAGTGGAAATCTTTTTGCTGACAATGACGCACCTGAAAGTGTTTGAGGTCGGCAAAAAATTGCTAACCTCGTTTCTATGTTTTATGGTAAGACCTTTGTATCAAATAATTTTTGCCAACCTGATGCCAACCTCTAAAAGATTGAGGTCGGCAAATTATTGCCAACCTCATTTTTCATAATTCCGAGGGTTGAGGACAAGAAATAAACAATGAAAATGTACCAGAATCATTAAATTCTGCTATAATCGATCCTTTTATGGCAAATAATATTAAAAGTGGTTTTAAAAATACAGGATTATTTCATTTGATGCTAATAATGTTGACTACACAAAAATTGTTCAACTCCTTATTTAGAAGAGAACAATTCAAGCGTGACTTTATCAGCTTTCTCTCCCATAACCTTTATTGAAAAGTGCATTGATTTAAGTATTTTAGAGCAGTTTAAAATAACTGACGAACATTTAGGTTGGAAAGGTGATCTTGAATACCTCCAGTTGTATTATTTTTGGTAAAGAGCCTTATGTGAAACACATAAGATCATAATTTTACCTGATGAAATAGGGTAATAAAAAACTATCAACAACTTGCTATTTAGAAAATGTGCAAGGTATAACCGATATGGAAATGCCTGATTGCAATAATGCAGCTGTAATAAAACCAAAACCAGCTTGTTTCAGTATAAAAATAACAGCAGAAATCATAAATCCAACCGAATGTGTTTTAATATGGCCAAAACAATCAGTCCAAATGTCCGAGCACAAAGTAGAACATTCACCATAGGTTGTAATATCTAAAACGTGGCAGCAAATTCAGAAGACAAAAGTGCAAGAAAAGTCACAAATAAAGGATGAGAAATTAAGAAAGAAATAATTAGTTGCAGATAAAAAGTCAAAAGTTGAGGAAGAAAGATCAAGAAAGAAACAATTGGCTATGGAGAAAAAGTTATTAAATGAAAAAACTAAAAAAGAAAGAGAAAACATGAAAATTTTGAAAAAAAAAAAAAGCTGCAAAAGAAAAAGAAACTTTAAAACTGAGTCAGTAAACGAGTTCAATTTAAATGTTGATAATAATTATAAAATAAGACTCAGATTATAATGAAACCCTATCTTTTCCAGTTTAAAGACCAGGAATTTTAAACATTATACAATGTGGTTGAATCACCTCTTTTTTATTTGTTCATTAAATGAACAAATAAAAAAGAGGCGATTCAACTACATTTTTTACTTTTTTGAGGATATTAAAGAAGGTTTTTAAAGGATTTTAGTGAAGCTGTGGCCATATGTGTGAAATATATTCAATTAAATAAAAAGGAATCATTTAAAAAATATGTTGATAATTTTCTAACACCTGAAGTTACGAACAAATGCAAAAAAATATATATTAGCAACTGAAATAGAAACATACGTATGCTTAAATCGAATTATGCTACAAGTCCATTTTCTTAAGTTGCAGTAAACTCATAAACACAATCTATTAAACTCATAAACATACTAAACTCAATCTAAATTAAATAAACACACTCTCCAAAAACATGAGCACTGTTGTTTACTTGTTCAGAAAAAAAAAACCGCATCATTTGAGACACATGTAATACTTAAACAATTTGCTCCTTGTTATTGATGAATGATTCTTCTATATTTAAATAAAAACCTGAATCTACAATTTGAACTATGTGCCACATATGTAGCACATAGTTGTGACTTACCGGTACAAAAATAACGCTCCAGAGGTCCAACAGAAGACAAGTATACATATGACTTACAGGTACATAAATACAAACATACATACGGGTGGGTCAGCACCGCTCCAGAGGTTCAACAGAAGACAAATATACATATAATAACTTGCAGGTGCACCTACACAAAAATAAATATAATGACTTCCAAATACGTTAACACAAACATATATATATATATTGACTCACAGGTACACCAGCACAAAAATAGAAAGCATGACTTACCGGTACATCAACACCACTGCAGAGGTCCAACAGAAGACAAGTATACATATAAAGAATTGTAGGTGCGCCAACACCACTCCATATGACCAAACAGAACACATATATAAATACATTAAGTTGAAGTTGAACTAAAAATTGCGTCAAAAACGATATTAATAAAAGTTTTACTTTTTTCTAACTTCGCTCTCCGCAAATCCATCAGCTTTTCCCTCTATCACAACACTCCAATCTTTAACCAACTCAATATCATATTAATCTTCGAATCCATCATAAATTACCTCAAACTTACATTCTTAATCAAATTCATTTTCATCTAATCACTTACTCAGAGTCCTGAATACCATACATCTTTGCCTTCTTCATTTTATGTTTAATTCTTATGTTTCTTATACATAAGATGGACATAATTTTTGTGTCCATCTTATGTTTATTTCTTTTTCTTAAAAACTTTGGAGCCCTTTCCTTTAATGCCTGTTCCTATTTTTTTACAATTTTCATTAATAATCTGTTGTCACCCTCTAATCTGAATTTTTTTTTTTGATGTTAACAACATCTCTCTGCTTTCTTCATTCTGTCTGATAACTGAGGATTTTACTGTAACTGCTCATTGTTCTGGAGCGTCTTTTAAAAATTTAAAAATTGATAGCAGGTTGGTTTTTTATGCCTCTATACCAAATTTTTTATATTTTTCACCTTTGCCTTTTTTCCCTAATTGGAACCACTTTTCTGGAAACTTTTGCTGTAGTACTTTTTTTTGAACTTTAATATGTCTTTGCAACTTGATTACAATTTCATTTTCAGTTCCTAACATTTTTTCAAAATCCTCTTTACACAAATTTAAACCGCCATCCTTTTCAATTTCTGTTGTCAAAAACTCTTTTTCTTCCCTTGCCTTTTGTTCGTTTCTTTTATTTTCTTGGTTACGCTCATCCATCTCATCAATTTTGTACCGCAATAAATTTGCTTTTTTTCTCTCTGTACTTTCTTATTTACTCTTTTCTATTTTATCTTGCTAGTATAACAAGCCTTTCAATTTCTTCCTTTGATTTTCCATCAAACCAATCAGCTGTTTTGTTGTTGCTGAACATGATGACACAAGTTGTAGTTACTGTTGTTATGTTAGGTTTTATTTTTAACCTGCGGTCATAGGAAGCAAAGTCACATTCAGTGTTAGTACAAGGGCAGTTTTTAGTTTCCTCAAGTACATCAATATCCGGATTGAAATATTTTCCTCCAGGCAAATGGTCTCTTAAAATTAAAAGCAAACCTAAATAAAAGTCACTTAAAACAAAGAAAATAAGGGATGGATCAATAAAAATTGCTTTCAATAAATAAAAGTATTAAAATACAAAAAGTTCTTGCACATTCCCATTTTTGTTCAATTTTGATCTTTTGAAGTTGATATGATTTTTCATTTTTTGTATTCAAAAAAAAAAAAGTTTAAAGAAGACTGATCCATAATCACAATAGTCTGTTATTGATAGATTATAGCCTATAACCAAACTTACAGTTTTGATAAACAATCCAGAGTCTTTTTAAACTTACATTAATCATCTTTTTCATCAATCATCTTTTTAATCACCTTTTACATTAACCGTCTTTTTAAACTTACATCAATCAAACTTACAGTTTTGATAAACAATCCATAAGTTCAATCCAGAGAATGCCTTTAAAAATTTAGATTATTTATTTTTAAATTATTAACATTTTAAGAATTTCACTTTCAACTTCATTTTTAGAATAAGAATAAGGATGTGAATAAGTAATTTTTTTATTTTGAAAACAAACAAAAATGATGGAAAGAACAAAACCAAGATTTTTATACCATTTGAAGCAGTTATACATTATTTTCATAAAATGAACCGTCCTATTTAGCTGCTATTTAAGTTTCTAATTAAGTAAAAAGAAAACATCATCAAATTTCAAAAAGCAAACGCAAAAATTTATTTATAATTTAGTAACCAAACGCTAAAATCAAAACAAAAATGACATAAAATACGCGAAAAAAAGCATATAATGCATAAATAACTTTTAAACAATAATCCTAAGTATAAAACTTTCAAGAAAACATAAATAAATACTTGATTTAGAGAGAGAAAAGACTATACTTGCCTTTTTCACAGGGAACCTTTAAAAACGTTAACCTTAAAAAAGGTCCTTTTTTAACTAAATCGACCTTAAAGTTTTTTAACGTAGAGAACTAAAAATTTTTGTATTAATTTGAAAAAGGCTCCCCTTTCCATTTGATTCGTCATCCTTTTTTTAATCTATATTGAAATTTTCATGCAAATTGGATGTGCTTCAGTACTTAACAAATCTTACCTTCAAAAGCTTCGTTTGAAAAAACGTGTCTGCGGCAACTTTTATAAACAAAGGTAGTCTCAATATATTGATAATATTTAAGTGAAGCCATATAAAGCATAGTTCTTTCTATATATGGCTTGAAAGAGGCTGAGTACTAATTGATGCAAAAACCTGAAGGTGGTTGCTAAACTGTAAAAAAATATATGAGAGTAAAGTTTGAAAATTCGTTGTTTTTGGTCAAACGTCAAATGTTTTTTGTAGCCCGGCACAGTGACTCAAAATGAAGAAAAAACGGTAGGGTTCGGAAAATGTGTCTGCGCAGATCTGCGCAGACAAAATATGCACAGATCTGCGCAGACACTTTAACGGAAACGAAAAATTTAAATTATCTGAATCAAATGTCTGAAATTATTTTTGCATAATTTAATTAGTAATAGTAATAGTAATTTATTTAAATAAGTCCTCGTAGATAAAATGACAAATAATTAAAAACCAAACAAACAAAACCAACAAATTATACAAAAATTTATGGTTTGTGAAATATAAACTTTAATAAACGTGCAGCTCATCTTCAGTAAAAGATGTACTGTTTGCAGCTGAAGAAAATTATTCAAAATTAATTTCAGACATTTGGAAAAACTCGTAAAAAGTAGATAATTAGGACAATTATCTACTTTTAATGAGTTTTTCATTACTTATCTGTTTCTTTTTGGTTCGAGTTACATATAATCAATCGATATAAACTTTTGTAAGTGTTTCTTACTACAATTTAAAGTGATTTAGAATCAAGAAATCGTGTTTTTTCGTCATTCAAAATGTTTAAAATGGAAAGCATCAAAATTTCGAATTATTTGACAAATCTTGATCGAGAGAAGCGTTCTGGCATTTGTTTAGCATGTAACAAAACTGTTCAATGGCCGAAGGAACGCCTTGCAGCGCATAAAAGATCAACGTGTCCAAACGCCAGTTTCGAGAAAAAAAGATTGTTTTCTAAGCGTAATTATGAATTGTCATATCTAATCAATAATTCTCAACAACTTCCGTCTATGTCTAATTCACCGACGTAGCGTGTACATCAATCAATTAATGAAGAGCTCAAAAATGATATCGACACGAAGCTTGCTAATTTCTTTTACCGTACGGGTATATCATTTCGTTTGGTCGAACCGGAGGCCTTTAAGCATTTCGTTAAGTCGCTCAATCCATCGTACGCATCTGTCATCCTGAATGCTAAAGCCTTATCAGGATCTCTGCTCGACAAACAATACACAAAATGTTCTACTTCTGTAAATGAAGTTTTGAATTCTGAAACAAACTTAACACTGATGTCTGACGGCTGGACGAACATAAGAGGTGATCACATAATGAATCTTCGAATTAAAGCGCCCGATCAGAAGCCTTTTTTTTACACCTCGATACACCTTTTTTTACACTTTTTTTTTTTCCGCTTCCGCTTTTACAGTGACAAGACGTGTATTTGCGTACGATTTTATCAACGAAATTATTATAAGTAAAAAAAGTTTAATAAATTTAAAGCAAATAATAATGGTAAATGTTCAGTCAACTGAGTTTAATACTTATAAAGCCGAGCAAGATAAAGTAATTGGAGCATTAAACAAGACAATCGTTGAGCTAAAAAATTGCAATTCTTTGTTGTTAGAAAGAATTAAAGCTTTAAAAAATGTAAAGCCTTTAAGCGCACCAACCTCAACATCTTGGGCAAACGTTGTTAGTGGCAGCGCACCATTAAAAAAGTCAGTTGATCAATTGCATATTATGAATGCTGTTGCTGCCAAAACAAAAAAAAGGGAGAAAAGGGAAAACAACCAAATAATTTTTGGCATAACTGCATCAAAAGTTTTGGATACTGCAAGTGCTAAAGAGGAAGATAAAAATTAATCCTAAATATGTTTAGTTCAATCAACTCAAATATTGAACCTAAACAAATTATAAAGCTTAAATCTAAATCTGATAAAGAACCACCGTTTGTTGTCGTCCTTAATAATAAAAAAGAACGAAATTCTATTTTAAAAGCTGCGAAAATCTTAAAAAGTTCAAGCAGGTTTAGCAATGTATTTATCAACCCTGACTTAAATGAAGCCGAAAGGTATAATGCCAAATTATTAAGAGATGAGTGCATAAAACTAAATTTAGAAAATGCAAAATCCAAAGGTTGTCCTTTGGTTTATTATTATGGAATACATAACGACAGAGTTGTTAAAATCGTCAAGTAGCAATTAATTTCAAATAACAGGAAGTCAAATCTGAACTGTTGCGAATCATTAACTTCTGTTGGTTTTAACAATATGTCAGTTAACAATAAATTTTCGTCCAAAAATAACTCGATTTATCAAATAAGCAAAAAAGTTAAAAATGAAAAAATAAGTCGAAAAATATTGCTAACAAATTAATTTCAATAACAATGACAGCCTTTCTTTACAAAAAAATTCAAATAAAAAATTTTCTTTTCGTCTTTTTAACGCAAGAAGCCTTGCCAATAAACTTTATGAGTTTTATTTATATGCCGAGGCTACAAAACCGGCTGTAATCTGTGTGTGTGAGACATTTTTCAAAAATAAACTTTCTAACGCTATTTTATGTCCTAAAGATTACTCAATTTATCGCAAAGACCGTATTAAAATTGGAGGACGAGTCGCAATTTACTGTAGAAATGACATTAAAGTAGAACAAGTACAGATTAAGCAAACAAATACTGAAATTGATATCATCTGTGTTGATATGATTTTTGGATCTCAGAAACTCCGTCTAATAACTTGCTATCGTCCACCTTTCTATACAATAACAGATGTTGTTTATATTGAATTGATGATTTTAATTATTTATAATTTGTGTTACTCAGGTGTCGCAAATTATTATTGTTGGTGACTTCAACTTACCTAAAATGAATTGACCTAGCTATGTCTCACCAAACGAAAAGTGTCATAGTATATTCTTAAATTTGGTAAACGAACTCGGTTTGCACAAATTTGTTAGAGAACCCACGCGCAATATAAATTTTCTTGATCTTGTTTTTTCGAATAACAGTTCTCTTATAAGTGATATATCTGTTGAGTGTCCTTTTAGCACTAGCGACCATAACACAGTCCAATTTTCTATAAATACGAACAATTTCAACCAGTTGGAAAATAAACCAGAATCTTTCTACGACTTTTCTAATGCTGATTTTAAGAGCTTATCAGCTTTTAATCAGCTTTACAAACAGTACGCCAGGAATTGCAAACTAATCTTATCTAATTACCAATCGAAAATTGAATTTAACCTAGTGGTTGGAAGTGTTTTTACGGACGATAATTGCTATTTGCCTATTATTGCCACCTATGTTAATGATCCAATAAGTATTGACACGGTTCATTTTTCCGTGGAGTCAGTGTATAAAACCCTAATGGGAATTAATCCAAGTACTTCGTTCGGTCCTAATGGTCTACCTAATGCAATTCTTAAAAAGTAAGCTCATGTTTTATTTTTTCCTCTTTCATATATTTTGAGGCTAGTTTTACATCAAACGCTTTACCTAATCAGTGGCACAAAGCTTTCGTCTCCCCAATTTTTAAAAACGGAGCTACATCGGATCCTAACAACTATAGACCCATCTCTTTAACTTGTACTTGTTGTCGAATCATGGAAAAAATTATCAACTCACATATTGTTGAATACCTAAATAAATATAACATAATATCTCCTAGTCAGCACGGTTTCCTCAATAAACGTTCTACATGTACGAATCTTTTAGAATCTACTAACGATTGGAGTACCGCACTTGACAATCATCTGATTACAGATGTTATATATATCGACTTCCGAAAGGCGTTTGATTCCGTATCTCATTCAAAATTAATATTTAAACTTTCATTATACAATATTTGTGGTAACCTTTTAAAGTGGATCACTGCATTTCTCACAGACAGATCTCAACAGGTAAAGATTAGTAGTGCTTTATCAGATCCGATTCGAATTGTAAGTGGTGTACCTCAGGGTAGTGTGCTAGGACCAACTTTGTTCTTATTATTTATAAATGAATTATCATCTGTAGTAAACAATCTCGATTGTACAATAAAACTTTTTGCTGATGATTTAAAGTTATACAGTTCGTATTGCGATATGAATCATAGCCACGATTTAACTGTTGCTCTTGATAGAATAACTATTTGGTCGGATACTTGGCAATTGCCAATTTCCAGCAAAAAATGTTTTGCACACAGAATAGCACTTTCTCCATTGCATAGTATTAGTTTTAATTACAAGTTAGGTGATTGTATTCTGGCTTGGTCAATGTGTTTTTTGTAGTTTTGGCGAGAGTAATTATGGACTCCCGCCAAAACTACAAAAAACACATTGCCAGAGTCATTCATGTAGCAAATACTAGAGCATACCAAATCTTAAAATGCTTTAAAACTCGCAATCCTATTATATTAGTACGTGCATTTACCACTTATATAAGACCAATTATTGAATATTGCTCTGCAGTTTAATCGCCACAACAAACTATGTTAATTAAATCTATTGAAAATATTCAAAAACGATTCACAAAAAAAATTGCTAATATTAGTTGTTTAAGCTATTCTAGCCGTTTACAGTTGCTTGGTTTGGATTCTCTGGAACTCAGACGTTTAAAACATGATTTAGTCATATGTTTCAAAATTATGCATACTTTGGTTTGCATAGATAAAAATTCGTTTTTCGAAATTAACAATAATATTTATACCCGTGGTCATACTTTTAGGATTCGAAAGCAACGATGTCAACTCGACATTCGCAAATATTGTTTTTCTCAACGAGTTGTAAATATCTGGAATAATCTGACATCAGAAGCTGTAAATGCTGATAACATTTGTATTTTTAAAAATAAAATAAAATCGTGCAATTTTGATAAACATTGTGTCTGAAAAGTAAATGAATGAAATCTTGAATGTTTCTATTATAAGCTATATTTGTTTCTATGTACTTTGTTTTCTTATTTAAGGGCATATTGTCAGTGTCTATTTATTGGACCTGTATGTCCTTTAGAACATGTATTTTTCTTTTTAAACTTGTTCTAATAAATCTTTATTTATTTATTTATTTAAATACATCCGGAATCATTCAAAATTCATCTGCAGTTGCCGGGGCAATCTTACAAGTTATTGAGAAGATTGACTCACAAAAATGTACCAGTTTCATAAGCGACAACGCTCCTGTTATGAAATCAGCGTGGAGGATCATTGAGGAGAAATATCCACACATCTCGGCTAGCGGATGCGGAGCTCATGGAATCAACTTGCTTGTGAAGGATATAGTTTCTACAACTGAGGCCACAAAAACAGTCAAAGATGCAGAGAAAATTATCAAATATGTGAAAAATCATCACATCGCGAAAGCTAAGTTTGATGAAAAACGAATTGAAGCAAATATTTCTCTTTCATTGTCCATGCCTGTATCTACACGATGGTTTAGTTATTATAAATTAATGAGCAATCTCTAGCTATCAAAATACGTTCTTATTAAGTTGGTAGACGAAGAAAGTACATTACTGAAGGAAATTTAACCAAAGAATACATCTGCTGATGTTATGGCGTTGATAAAATCTAACCCATTTTGGAACCGTCTCTCTAAGCTTTTCAAAAGCATTGAATTTCTTTTAAACGTGATCGGAAAGCTTGAAAGTGATGAAGCTCCATTGTCTCTCGTATATGATTACATTGGTCAAATGTACAATTCATATATGGACGATAAAGACATACAACAAAAAGTGCAATCTCGCCTCGATTTTCTTTTTACACCAGGTATTGGAATCGCTTTCATATTAACGCCCAAAAATGCTGCAGAGGGTTTATATTTGAATGAAGATAAAACCGATTTTATCACTGCTACAGTGATAAAATCGGTTTTATCTTCAAAATTTTGCCAAAAAGATCAAACCTGAATTTGCTGACACTGCTTAGGGTGAATTGATTGCTTTTATAGGAGCAATGATTGCGCTGCCTGAAAAAAGAAAGAAAGCAATATTCAAGATGAACGCACGAAATTATTGGAACATTATCGGTTGCGATAAATATCCTGCTCTTTACGAAATTGCAAAGCCTTTTAACGAAATGATCTGCTCATCGGCTACAGTAGAAAGAGCTTGGTCGACCTTTCGATTTATTCACTCACGACTAAGAAATTGTCTGACGAATGAGAGAGTTGAAAAGCTGGTATTCTTGTATACCAATAGTGTGTTGATGGACACAAATGACAAGACTGATTATATTTTTGAAGAAGGTGCAATTGTCAATGAAATTGAATGTCAAGAAATCACCGAATAGGCGCCAGCATTATATTTTTTTATTACTGTAAGAATCTTTGAAAACTCCTATTGTTACTATTCACTGAATTTATAATAAAGTTAAAATATAACTTAAAACATTTTTTAAGTTTAAAACTTTTTTTGTTGATTTCAAAAAATTGTCTGCAAAGCAGTAAATTTTGTCGGCGCCGACGTGCGCAGACAGTCCGAACCCTAAAAAAACGGCAAAATTTATATGAGCATAGCATTTTAATATGTATTAAATGAATAGTTATTGCTTTTTTTGTCTAAAAATCAATTATGTGATTTTAATTTATTTTTTCGTGCAACAACCAGCAAAACGTGCGCGTATCTAAAAAACACGCGCGTATGAAATTTTACACGTGCAAGCAGATTTTTTTTTTTAATTTGACTTCTCAAATCAAGTAATAGTTCGCCTAATACATAATTTATTTTTAAGTCTCTTTTTAACTCACTCCAACTTGCAATTAGGAGTGATCACTCGGTACACTACCATAATAATTACCGGACCCCTCCCCTTTTGCTAAAAACAAATGTATTGTTGATTGAAAAAATTTTCAAAAAAAAAATAATAATAATAATTCAGCCATCAACAAAGAGATATATAATATTATGCTCTGAGCATTACTATTATAACTATTAAATTTTAGTTCATAGAAAATTTTAATTTTTTCAAATTTATGTCATCAAATGTTACACGCCTCTTTTGATAATAATAATGATTAAAAGAATTATCATTAACAAAAAAAAAGTTCATACATCAACAAAGAGTATGTAGTAGTTATACTCTGAAAAATACTTTTACAACTATTTTAAATGTTAATTCAAATAAAAATTTAATTTTTGATGGGAAATTTAACTATAAATAAAAAGTTTCGCAAAAGAATCAAAACGTTTAACAAGAGAAACAAATTTTTATTGGAAGCAATTTCCTATTTTCACATCTATGGTTAGTGAATTACTCGAATTAACTGGATCACTCCTTATAATAAGATAGTTAAATTGGTTTTTCATAACATTTATCCTTGAAATTTTGCACGAATGGTTTAATCTTGCATTTCCAATCTCTTTGTTAAGAGTCTCTAGTGAGTCTTCTGAATAAACTCCAATGGGAAGTTTTAATGCATCAGCGATCTGTAAACCATGTTCTAAAAAATTGTAAACGCTCGGAGGAATAACATACCAATTATATTCAAAAAGAACTTTATCTGTTGTATCATTACAATATTTTTGAAAAGAGCTTGGATCTAAATCAAATGCTGAACAAACTGCTTTTAAAATTGTTTCAAGTCTAGAAATAATGTCAACATCTACACCAGGTATCTCAAAGAAGGCATTCGATACCTCAAAGGCTCTTCTGGTAGTATTACCATCATTATTGTTTCCAAATCCTTGTTTTGGCATGTCAACAATAAGACTTAGTTCTTCCCTACACTTCTTTTGGATAAATGCTTTTCTTTCTTTAACTGATTCTTTCTGCTCAGAGGTTTTAGCATAAAATGACCTAATTTTCAATTTATATCCAACATGAAGAATATACTCATAGCATCTTATCCGACAGTGAAGAGGTGAAAGGCCAAAAACTAAAGCTTCTTTATTGACAGATGTAGATCTAATCAATTTAATGTCATTCATCTCTGTTGGTTTTGTTGAACATACATTACAGCTTTGAGAAGAGGTAGTACTTGTCAGTGCATTAACAACCTTTCCATCAAACATAGTCAAATCCAAATTATACTTTATAATTGCTGTCATCATAGATACCTCAGTTGATTCTGACTTTAATCTTATTACAAATGGTTCAAGTTTCTGAATTTCAATTCATAATCATTCCTCTTCTTTTTTAATTAGCTGTTTTTTCTTATGCTGCAAACATAATGGTCTGCAGAAATGTGTACAAGATGGTTTTTTGTTGTACCATATTAATGTATCATTAACGGTCAGCTTAAGTGGTACAATAGATGTTTGGAAAATACTCTCTTCATTTTTAATAACTTCATCTGGAGTTGTATCTAAATATTTTTGTTTATACAGACTCTGGCTAGACGCTCCATCAAAACCGCCTTTGAAATGAATAATTCCATGTTGATTGATATTTTTAACCAACAATTCAGAAAATATTTTGTTGCAGCTATTTGGACTCAAGATTCTACACAGTGTGTGATTAAAAAGAGATTGAAGGGAGCAAGCTGCAGATGTTTCTGAAAAAATCATATTATCAGGATAGCATTTCTTTTTTTCAATTAAAATTTTATGTAGAGACGGATAGAAGTTTGCATTTTGTAATAAGGAGCTATTTCTGATTATCTGGTATTGTTCATCGGACAGATCACATTGAATTTTTAGGCTGACAGCATCTTCAACTTTCATTTTGACAGGTTCAAGCATAGACATGTTTTTTCTAATTTTATTTGCTTATCTAGGTTCAAAGTCTTCTTTACTAAAGTTAAAAATTGTTCCTATTAATGTTGGATTCAGTGGCTGCACTTTTTAAAGAAGCTAAGTGATTGTTTTCAGCTAAATGGGCAATTTTAGCTCTTTTGCTTCTTTCACCAAGACTTTCCCAAACTTTATTTTTTCTACGTGGACCTTCTTTAAATTTAATTCTTTTAACAAGATCGGGAAAAAACTCCTCCTGTAAATAGAAACTTAATTAAATAGAACAATTGCATAAAGAAAAGTATTAAAAAATAGTTCTGTTTCTTTACCTGCACCCAAACACCCTCTTTAAAAATCAATTTGTCATAGTTTCTATTATGCTTTTCAAACTTAGCTCCCACTTTTGCTTTAAAAACAGACAACTTATTCTTTAAGTCGGTAAGCTCTGATTTATCGAAGTCATCTTCATGAAGGTTATAAACATTTAAAACTTCTTTACAAAACAAAGATTCAAGCAGATTAACTTTATTGAAACCTAGCTCTTTAGTTTTTTGAATAAGATCAATTCTTTTTATGTTTTATGTATTATTTATAATATAACACACAAAAATTACCAAAAGTTTAACATTCTTATTGTCATTTATATTGTCGAGAGAAAGACTGCATTAAAATGAATCCAATATCTTTTTTTAAGAACAATAAAGAGTATTCTAAAACCGAAAAACGCCATTTTTCAAATGAATTTCAATACTGGGTAGCAAGAAATGATGAACAAGTTAAGAGGAGATGGCTTATACAATTTCCAGAAACTAGTTCAGCTTAAGAAAATAATGTCAATGATTTTGTACTTGGCGGACATAGTATTGCATTCGGTGGAAGCCGAATGCAATACTATGTTCGCCAAGTACAAAATCATCAAAGCTGTACACTAAAAATAATGGGAGGTTCCTTGGTCTTGTTCAACTTCTTGGCCAATTTTGATCCAATTTTGATAAAGCATTTACGGCGAATTGAAGACGGAGAAAGACGTTCACAAATGCTCAGTGTCAGTATTTAAAACGAGGCCATTAACCTGTTAGCTTCGCATGTAAAAGAAGCTGTTGTGAACAAAATAAAGTGTCGAAAATATTTATTAGTTATTATGGATTTCACTCCAGAGTCAAAAAGGCCAAACTTCTCTAACAATCCGCTATCTTCATGAAGAAAATGAAGCAATTGTCGTTGTCCAAGAAACCCTTATTGGATATGTATCATTTTTAGAAGACAGAATGAACATGTTCTCCAAATACGAGTCAAAGTGAGGACTCTTATTTGACCTGAAAAAACTACCACCAAAGGACAAACTTAAAGATGATTATAAAATATTACAAGAACATCTGACTGTGAAAAACATTTCAGATATAAATGGGGAAGAACTGTACAAAAAAAATTAAACTCGTCAGTTTAATAGCTACAGTTTTTGACAAATATTGGCCAAGAAAACACTATTATCATTAGAAGCACTCAATATAATCAAAAACACCGACAGAGAAGACCTTTTTACTAATCTGTGGATAGCACTACGCATATTGCTGACAATTTCAATGACAATGGCTAGCAGAGAAAGTAGTTTCAGCAAGTTGAAGTTAATTAAAGTCTACCTACGTACATCGACAACGCAAAAAATATTGATGTTGTTTGACTGTATACATATATAAATATATTTATCTTCACGATCGATAAATCATGATTGAATAAGATTGGTAGGTAATGTAAGTATGAAAGTATTGGTGGCAGCACAAAAAGTTTATATACGCAACTATTACTAGAGGGAGGGGTCGCCCCAACTACGTTTGCACCGGGCGCCACCAACCGTAGGGACGGTCCTGCTTACTACAGAGGCAGCCAGATTATTTTTTTTATCTATAAAAAGTTGATTAGTTTCATAAAGTTTGTACCGGTTTTTTAACCCTAAAATTCTCCCTCTTAAAAAATCAAAAAAAAAAATTATGAATCTTCTCTTTTTTAACTAATAAACTAATTCCGTAAAAAATGTATTTTAAAAGTTAAAACTGGAAAAATCTCTACAAAATGTAAGTAAAATCCTATTTTCGCTCAGTGACGCATAGTGCGCTGTTGGTTACTGCTCTGGGTCTAAAAATTTGCTGGAACAAATTTAGAAATAAATTTGACAGCTGTGAGGCAGCGGTTAGAGTTCTGGCCCAGAACCAACTTTTATGCAAATTAATTTGAGAGGCTCACATTTCAGTTTGGCCAGATAAACAATCTTGGCGAGGAAGAATGCATAAAACTCTTAGTTAAATTATTAAATAAAAAATTCTATTATTGATGTAACTCTTTATTTCTTTTTGCATTAATTTTTATACAATGTTTTAAGGGAGTATAATATATAATGTTTATGGTACTCTCGTTATCAAGCATAATATATATATATATATATATATATATATATATATATATATATATATATATATATATATATATATATATATATATATATATTATATAAATATTCTCTTCAGTGACAGATCCAGCATTTTTTGGTGTTTGAGATCGATAACTTCTTGACATGGAGCAAACTCCAAAGATTTGCATGTTTATACTTATGTCAAATAACTTTGAAAAAAAGCAAAGTTTTTTGACATTTTTCATATTTCTTCTTCTTATTTCAATATATGATGAAAGTGGACAAAAAGAAACTTTTAAGAAATTAAAATGTTGTAAAATTGCCTTGCTGTCCTCATGTTTCATTATTATATGATTTTTTACATTTTCATCAATATTTGAAAAATAAAATCTTCTCATTTTTGAAGTAAAATTGATATACTGAGTTCAAAAATCACATTAGGTAAAAAATTATACTAGTTTTAGAGTGCTGAGGGTCTCTAGATTACATTTACAAAAAGAAATTACTTCAATATAAAAGTTGGTTCTGATTGGTTTTGCTCACCTCTGGCCCGTTGTGAGGTGTTAACAAAGTTACTTGATCAATCTAAAACAAATCTAGCAATCATGAGTAATTTTGAAGGTTACTGAAATCTTGAATAGTATTAAAATTTTTTTCAAGGCGTTTTGATAATTTTCTTTGATCTGTTCTTATTAGCACAAGTTTTTTTGTGTTACCTTAATTTAGTTTTTTAAGCAGCTTTTATCTTCTCAAAGAACTTTTTTATTAATAAAATCGAATTTGTTTTTCATATGTTAAGTTATTTTTTATCTTTCAATAACAAATGTTGTAAGCTTTTCTTTACATTTTTGTAAACATAAAACAATCAGCTTTAAGTTAGTCCTTGTAATTTTTGTTTTTCCTGGCATTTATAAATGCGAATACTCAAAATTTTTTGAATGAGCCATAATATATATCAAGTTACAAAGCATATAGTTAAGAGCTAAGTTACAATGCCTGTGTTATTGCTTAATGTAAGAATATTACTTTTTTATGTTAAAAGAAAAAAAGAAATTATTTGAGACTTTCTAATTAAAAGTGCTTTTCATTTAAAGTCCTAAAAAATGGGTAAATATGATATAAGATTTGATAAAATATAGAAGACAAGTTGATAAAATATTCTTTGTACTATTCTAAACTAGACTTATATTTATCAATAAATTTTAAATTTCAAAGTAAAAATTATGACCATAAAAAGTTTGAACGCCCCTCAATTTGGGAAGGGGGGGGGGTTTAAAGATTTTACATGGTCATAATTTTTGAACCCTAAGAGGTTATACTAGGAACTTTAAAATTTACTGAAAAATTTAAGCCTTGTTGAGAATAGCACAAAAAATACTTTATCAACTTGTTGCTCTCACGTTTGGGGCTGGATTGGGCGAAAATTTTGGTGCATTTTTGTTTCCAGGCTCCAATCATCGCAATTTTTTTGCTAAGTATCCTTATTTGACATAAACATACAAATGCTTGGAGTTTGTTTCATATCTGAAAGTTATTTATCTCGAAGACCTAAAAATGCTGGATCCACCCCTAGGTAGATACTTGCTAGCTGTGTTAGGCTATTCCATCAGCCAGATTTATTCCATCCCACTTCGTAAAACCCAAAAAGAGATTAGAAATGTTTTTTTTAAGTCCAAACATAGATAGAAAAAGTATCGTTTTTTTACGCAGTGGGATAAAATTTATCACGCGGATGGAATAATGTAAATTGTGTACTACCCTATTAGTGTTGGCATAGTTAATAAAACTATGAATTAAAGAGAAGTCTATTAATTTAAGACATAGCATATTAACCTAAGAACGGACTCGATACATCATAACGATAGTTTTATTAACTTTTGATTGTAAATATTTAATGTGGGAGAGCCAAGATAAATGCTTGTCAATAAGTATTCCTAAGAACTTTAGTCTTCCTGTTTTATTGCTTTATTATTTAGAAATAGATCTGGTAATTTAAGGGGAAGGTTTATTTTTTGCGAAATAATGTTTACTTTATTTTTTTCAACGTTTAATGGGAGTTTATTTGCTGTAAGGTAATCATTTATCTTATTTTATTCCAAGCCCATGTCCGCAATAAAGTTGTTTGATACTATGGTTGGATAAAAAGAGATTTGTATCATTTGCATACAAAACTGGGTTTAGTTTGACTGATGCATTACATAATTTGTTCATGGAAACTAAAAATTAGAGTGGATCTAATGTTGTTACTCCCCAAGGAATTTTATGTATTCCGTATTCCTTGTTTTGAAGATATTGTTTTCTATCAGTAGGAAAACTTTTAATCCGATTGTAGTCCTTATAAATAACCCCATAACACTTTAACTTATCTAACAAGATGCAGTGATCAGCGGCGTCAAAAGTTTCAGATTAATAAATATACCTAAGGTAAATTTTCATTAAAGTCATTATTTGATCAACTAATTCAATAATCGCATGTTCAGTTGAACAATTTTTCTAAAATCCTAATAGTTTCAGATAAAAAAAGTTGTTTTCTGAAAATAAAGAAACCAATGATATAGGCCTGTAGTTGGAAACATTCGATTGATCATTGTTTTTATAAATTGGAATTACTTTTGCGAGTTTTAGTATATCAGGAAATGTTTCTTGATTCCAGGAAAGCTTGACTATAAAGAACAACGATCTACTAATGCTTTTTTAATTTGAAATTAGTATATTACTGGGTATATTGTCAAATCCTGATGGTTTATTTTTTTTATGAAAGAAAAAGCCGTTTCAAATTCTTTTAATGTCAAGGCAAAATCATAAACATCACTCCAGTTCTCTATATCTCTATATAATTTGTTCGTTAGATTATTTTTACTAAAAGTTGAAAGGTTGCGTTTATTTAAAATTTAAGTTTTGGGTTGATCATTTGGAATAATATTATATTTTTTATGTTAATGTATATTGGGAAATGATCACTAATATCACTCTTCAATATTCCTGCTTCAAATGTTTCCAGGACCAGAAATAAAGAGGAAGGGTGGGGGGAATTGCATGTGTGTGTGTATGTGTGTGTGTGCGTGTCACAAACACTGCACACCCTAAATACAAACCCAAACCCCTCCCCCAAACACTAAATCCTTGTCGGAAAAAAATGAGTTGAGTTACCTTAGTCGGCAATTCAAACAAAAAATTTAAACAAAAACAAAACAAAAAAAACAGAACAAATTTGGTAAGTCATGTATGCAGTTGCATACTTGATGATGATTATAAAAGAAAACATATAATTGATATATATGTATGTATGGTAAGTAAATGTTACACAACAAAAATGATATGATCTTCTTAATTGCTTTATTCCATTTATACCATGCTAGGCCCATCGGATAAATACACAGGATAAATACATTTGCTATTTCTTTTGATCTACATGAATTTGATATACTTTTATTAAAAACATTACATGTTTTATGCAAAGTAAATTTTTAATTTGTTTATATTTAATTTTTTTTCAATTGATTTAGTTTAACCATAAGGTTCTGCACTACTTCATTATTTGTGTTTGACTTCTGTTGAAGTTAAATGAATTGGTTTTAATTAAATAGATTTTAAAATTTTATAATTTAATTAAAATTTATTTAATTAAATTATACTAAACTAATACTCAAATAAATCTACGACAGCTTTGTTCAAAGTTAACTAAACTATGGTTATATAGCATGGGGTAGTAGCCAACAGTTTGGATTAAAAAATTCAATTCAACACCATTAAGGTAAGAATAAATTTGTTTTCTGGTAACATCATTAAACAGTTTTTTACGATTATTATCATTTCAATGCTATTTTGTGTAACTTTACTTAAATTGGCTAAACAGTGCTACAGGTTTAATTTTTTTGTGTGTTAAATTTATTTTACTTGAACTTGTTACGTAAATTGGATTTAGTAAATAATTAATATTTCCTAATGTGACAAAGTTGAGCATAATTTGTAGTGTTGGTAAGTGTCTCAGTCCAAAATATTGCGTAACCATTGTTGGTGTTCCATAGCGGCAACAAACCCTTTCGAGAAATTTTACTATTTTTTAATTGTTCTTGATATATCTTGAAAGATTTGACATTGTGGTTTTTCTTCATCCTAATTTAAAGCATCTTTTTAAAAATAAGTAATTCCCAGTGGGCATGCGTTGTCCGGGGGACATCCTTCGGACGTCTTACGGACTTCTTGACGTCCTTTAAACGTTTAATGAACGTCCCTCGGACGACGCGTGCCCACTGGGTTATAAATAAATGAGTAAACTTAGTAGAATTTTAATAAGCTTTAAATAGGTTAATTTTTGAAGTATTTTGGTATAATAACCCTCAATAAAAAGAGGGTTATTATACCTTTTTTCTGAGAGCAGTATTAACATAGATGTTATCTAAAAGCAAACAAAAAATTATAATAATCTTAATTTTACTTTAAGCATAACATAAACGATTGTTGCCATGACAAATACATGAAAAAAATTTACAAAAAATAGCATTGTCAGTACTGTGGTTACAGGGTCCGAGGCACCCCTCAAAAAAAACTATAATTAGAACTCTAAAATCTTTAAAAATTTTCCGTTAGGTATTTTTATAAGAAAAAAAAAAGCTCCTCACATTTAGGAGGATGTGGGGGAGCCTAGTCACGACTCTGAGCACTGATATATTAATAATCGTAAAAAACTGTTTAATGGTGTTACTAAAAAACAAAGTTATTTTTACCTCAATGGTATTGAATTTAATTTTATTACCTAAACTGTTGACTAATGATCAATAAAGTTAATTTCAATTCATGAAAATTTACTAAATTTACTGACATGATAAATTTTACTGAAATAACACGGATTAAGTTGGACTAATGACTAGACTAATTAAAGTAAGATTAACACTTTTTTTCTATGTTTTATATTCCTAAAGTAAAAAAAAGTCCTACAACTTAAATACCAAATACTCCAGAAACTCGAATTACAGGATAATACAATAAAAAATTATATCATTTTTATCATTATCATTCAATGCTAGTATCATGCATCTCATATTGCATGAAGTGGGATGCGATAATTTAGACAGATATAAGTATATTTGTAAATCATTTTTACATAGTTTTATAAATAACTAATATATAGTAGTATAATTTCATTTACTGTCACTTAATACTATATGAAGGTAATAATCAGAAACTTATAAAAGTATTTATAAAAAGTATTTTCGATTAAATATATAACTAATAGTTTACAGTTGTTTACTTTTGTCACATCAATCAATTATCACCATTTCTCACATCAATACTATTATCACCATTTCTCAATACCACCTTTGGTTTGATGATTAAATAGGAGGAAGGTGATAACTCAGGCGCAAGTTATTTATTTATTTGGGGGAGTTGATGATTCAAACAGATATTTGTTAACTAGTTTTAAATAACTATTTAACTAATTTAATCAGCTAATTTAAAGAAATTATACAACTGTCAACTAATTAATGATTAGTTTATAGTTGTAGAATTCTGATCATTATTTTGAGTTTAAGTTTTTGAATTTAGAGGTTAATTCAAAAACTTAAACCAAATTTGAGTTTAAGTTTTTCAATTAACCTCGCTTTTGGTAGTAGAATTATAGCACTTGAATCTATAGTCTCTTCTCTCAGTAAATAAAGTGTTTGAATATACAAATAGCTGATTGAAATCTTTTGAAAATTTGTTTTTATTCCCATTAAAAACTGTTTTATAATCAGTTGGTTTACTGATAGGTTCTTTAAGTAGTAAACTATCTTTGTACATCCAATTGATATCAGATTCATACTCATGCTAAACCAGAAAAACAATTGCTCCACTCAAACTTTTGATAACGTTTACAAATTCTTAATTTATTGAACTAAATTTTTACACCAACTTGATATGAGATTTATATTCCATTCTTTAACCAGGTATGTAGAGCAGAGGTACTGCAAAGGTAGAAATAACTTCTGGTGATAAACATCGAATGGATATGTAATATATCTATAAAAAAATGTTACAAATAAGGAAGGACAATACATTTTTTAAATTAAATACACAAACATACAAGATCATACCCAACCAACATACCAGTTGCTCTGATTACAAGTTAATATATAAAAGCTAGATTTTTACATACATTTGATGCAAGACTAGTATTCTGTTATTAAAAAGTGAAAAACCTGACTGTTATTTAAAGTGAAAAAGTCATCTGCATCTGCTGATTTTTTTTTTTGGGTGGAGCTTGCGACAGTTGCATTTTAAAAAATTCTTCGTTTTTTATAGCTTTAAAATTTTTTTTGGGCACATTTTATCAAACTCGTCATTACTAGGCATATCAAAATCAATTGGCAAAAGAAAACTCATAAAACTAAATTAATCACCTCTTATTTTAAAGACTTTCATTAAAATGGAAATGACATTGTTACTGATCTTATCTTAATTAATCGCTTAACAAAAGGAAAGTTACACCTATCTTCCCAACCATTTTTCCATCCAATATGTTGTTTTAGAATTTCCCTCTCAGTTGAATACATTGTTATCAAAATAATATTGCCTTATTAATAAATATAATAAAAACAAATAAAATAATATAAATTAACAAATATATGCACTAGATAAAAGTGGATTTAAAAACTTATCTGATATTAGTTTGATAATCCAAAGAGAAAAATTCCGCGTAACTTTGTTTACTTTTATACTTCAAAAATTGACTCGCCGAAACAGTTGTTTGGAAATTATTCGCGAAAAGTTTAAAAAGTAAAAGACGTGAAGGCGAATTTTTACTTCATTCTTTCTTATGAACAAAACAGCCTGGTTTTGTCATTGTATTTAGTTGCACCAAACTAACATATAATTAATAGTTTAAGTTACTATTTTATTAACAATTTTATATTATTAATTTTACTACTTTAAGTATATTAAAGTGTAAATTAAATTTGTTTTTACTAAAATATATTTCCAGGGCTGCCGACAGCTTTATGACGCCCGGGGTATAGCATGACGCCCGGGGCAGCAAGTAGGCTCCCTTATAACATGCACAGCTATTGTGCGGCCGTGGCGCAGTGGTTAAAGTGCTTGCTTTATAAGCAGGAGATCCAAGTTCGAAACGAGCTCTGGGCAAATTTTCGCGTCATGATAAGGAAGGAGGCGTGAACTTTCTGGTTAAATGCACTTCCGCGGTGCTCTGTGACAAGACCATTAGGACTTCTTGGGGCACCTAACTAAAAAAAAAAAAAAATTAAAAGCATGTACAATGATACAAGTTATTGATTGTTTTTTTATTTCTAAAACTGTTTGTTAACATCCATATTTTCAAGAAATCGTCTAGATTGATAACACTTTTGCAACACATTCACTGATTAAGATTAATAAACAGACTCTATGAAATCAGTATCGGAAAAACTTTTTTTTTTTTTTTTACATGTTAAATTAGAATTAAAAGCATATAAATTGGACAATAGGCTGAAGACCAGGGATGGCCAAATAGCGGCTCTTAAAACGTCCTTGCAACTCGCGAGCCGCAATGACGTTTTGAAACATTGCAAAAAGTAAACATCCTTACACTGATGGAGAGTTTGTAAAACAAAATCTTTTGGATGTGATCTCAGTTTTAGATCTTAATAATAGCAAAATTCAAAAGTTAATTTCAAATATTTCGGTTTCTCGACATACAACTGAAAGAAGAATATTTGAGATTAGTGACAAAGTTGAACAGCATTTGTTAAATGACTTGAAAAATTATGAAGCATTCAGTTTAGCATTGGATGAATTAACAGATATTCAAGATAAACCTGAAATGGCAGTATTTGTTAGATATGTAAAATCAGATGTACTTGTGAAAGAAGAGTTGCTAGATTTAGTAGAGCTAAAAGACTCAACTCATGGAATTGATTTAAAGGAAGCCCTTGACATTGTTCTGGTGAAAGCCATTCCTCCTAAGAACAAGCTTGTTAGTGTTGCTGTAGATGGTGCAACAGCAATGGTTGGAAAGTGGGCTTATGGATTTACTAAATAATGATCCTACGTATCCAGAGTTTATCCCAGTTCATTGTGTGATTCATCGAGAACATTTAGCAGCAAAACATTTTAATTTTCCAATTGTTTTTAAATCAGTGCTGGAGGTTGTAAACAATATTTGATCTAATGCAAAAAATCACAGACAATTTAAAAATTTCATAAGTGAATTGGATCTTGCTGACAAACCAAATGACTTGTTGTTTTACTGTGCTGTAAGGTGGCTTTCAAGTAGTGACATTCTTTATAGGTTTGTAGAACTATTAGAAGCAATTAAATGTTTTTTGCTTGAAAAGCAGAAGACATTTGAATTCTTTGGCAAGGTCTTTTACTTTTAACAAAAATAAAAGATTTTTTGCAAGGTCTTTTATTTTTAACTGATGTAATGCAACATTTACAAAATCTGAATTTGTCGCTTCAGGGAAAGAAAAAAAATATATCTGATTTTGCTCAGACTATTTAGTTTTCAAAAAAAATTGCTCTATTTCAGAAAGATCTTACCTTAAAAACTTTTAATTATTTTCCTCAAATGAAGAAGATGATTCATGATCCTAATCCTACAATTCAGTATGATGATCATAAAATTGAATGATACCGGAAAAAACTACAGAAATTATTCGAAGACTTTCAAAACAGGTTTAAAGATTTGTATGCTCTTAAATCATCATTAGCACTTTTAGTAAACCCTTTTTTAATTGATTATTAGTGATGGTTGTCCAATGCCAGAAAATATACTTGAAGAAACATTTGAAATATAATTAATATATCTCCAAGAAGATTAAAATCTTCAAATGCTGCATAAAACACTAGCTTTATTAGATTTTTGGAAAATGTTTCCTGAAGTTATCCTCAAGTATCCTCAACTAAAAAGGATTAGTATAAAACTTATTTCAATTTTTGGTTCAACATATACATGTGAATCTTTATTTTTGACTATGAAATTTGCTAAATCAAAGTATCTTGCCAATCTAACTAGTGAACATTTGTTACAGTTGCTTAGAAAATCAACTACAAGCTTGAAACCAGAATTTAAAAAACTTACCAGTAGCGTTGAAAATCTTAGTGCCTAATAAATTTATAGTAAATTATGCAAGTTATTATACAAGAAGAATTTTCTACTGGTCTTTTACAAAAAATAATTGATGTTATAAAAAGAATTCTCTCTGTTATTTTTTGCTGAATGATGAAATTTTTTAATTGCAAAAATAAAAGTAATTTGAACTTAATTGAAGTTTATTGAAATTTTTTTATTTATTGTGTACTTGTTTATTTATTTAATATTTTGCAGTTTTTAGTAACTTATGGTATTATGTGGTTATAAGCAAGTTCAATTTGAATAAAAGCAATTATTATTCAAATACATTAAAATAATTTCTTTTTCTCAAAGAAACCTTTTTATCTTTAAATTTTTATATCTTGCTTACAATTATTTTTGTAAGGAAATTTATGGTTGTTGTAATTGTGTTAATTCAAAAAAAAATTATGATTTAGAGATGCTTTCTCAATTTTTTCTAGTGTGAATAAAGAGGAATCAGATTTTATGTAGCCAAGTTTACATTTAAAGAATAGCTTTTACTTTCTTTATTGTAAAAAAACTAAATATTAAATATAAATTGTGTACATAGTTTATTTATAAAAGTACAATTTCCATTTAAAAAATCAAAAAATTGATGTATAATAAATCTAAATTTACATTCGCCAATTATTTATTTTAAAGGTGAAGCTGACAGCAACATTTATTGCGGCTCTTCGACACACGTCATTATATATATGCGGCTCTCGCGTCTAAAATTCTGGCCAGCGCTGCTATAGACCCTTTGAGTATAATTGGTTGAAAAAGCCTGAAGTGTTTTAACTAGTAAAATATGATGCTCCTTCAAACTATTAAGATGTGAAATATCTTCCATAAAGTTGTCCTCTATTTCACAAGCTTTAATTTTTACCAGTTCTTGATCTTTCAACCAGAAGGATGAGAGTCTTAAAGAAACAGTTTTTACAATCTAAATTTGCGTTCTTTGAGAATATTTAAGCTTTGTATTTTTAGTTTCTGATCGAAACTAAAACGTGTCCAATAACATGTAATAAACAATATTTAGCGTTATTGGACATGTTTGAGTAGAGAAATTTACAAAAACAAAACTCCAGATGCGAACTAATTTACAACATGTACAGTGTCTTCCATAGCTAGAGAGCTCTGACACCGAAATGACTTCTTGAGACAATTAAGAATTCAATTACCAACCCAAGCTGCTGCTTCTACTTGTACTTTTAGGTTGTTAGGTTTTAGTACTCCAAGGTCACGCTCAATGCATATTGAAACTGGATTGCTTCCGTTACCGTCAATGTCAACTATGGTAATATTAATTAGTTTATGTGACAACCAACTTGTATTACTTTGCACTTCTCAACGTTGAAATTCACAAGGCAGTTGTGCCACCAATTTACAGCGCTGTTGGTGTCCGCTAGCATTTTTTCATAATTAGAGGAAAATTTATTGACATTTAAAAATCATAAGATCTTGCCATCATTGGTGTATATTTTGGTATGTTTATAAATGCAGTTTTGTAAGTCATTGATGAAGATAACAAATAGCAGTGATGCAAAAACTGATCCTTTAGGAATGCCAGTCGTCTGTCTTTTTATCCACTAAGAAGTTTATTTTCTAATTATTACTCATTGATGTCCGTCAGCTAGCCAATTAGAAATACAGTTTAATAGTTGACCTTAAATTTTATAGGCATCAACTTTTTAAAGAAGTTATTTTGTGACATTGTATTGAATGCTATGGCAAAGTCATTTAAAATTATAAACTAGGTATTCATGGTAAACTGCTTTCGTTAAAATGTTACGGGATTTAATCAGGTTTGTAAGCGATTTTGATAATGTACAAATCCATGTAAAAACTTTAATATTAGATTGTACACAGTGTTTTATAATCCGATCTAAAATAATTCTCTCCATCACCTTGCACGGTATAGGAGAGAGACACCATCTTGAAGTTATAAGTCTTGACCTTTTTTTTTTTTTTTGAGGGTAGGCGTGACATTTGATTTGCATTGAGATTTTAACACTCCTTAGGGAGTTGTTAAATCTTAGCCAATAAAGTTAATAAATTTTGTTTTTTTTTAATTTTGCTATATAAAATTGTTAATAATTTTTTTTTTAAATAATTATAAAAGCATTTAGAAGATTTATAGTAAAATGTTTTGTTTAGATAAGACTTAGTGTCTTCTTTAATATATTTTTTTAATTTTTCAATTTTTTTTACCTTGCAATAAAAAAATCTTATCATGGTTTTTTTTTGGCGCCCCTATTATCATGGCGCTCGGGACACGTATGCTCCTTTTGCCCCTTCCTTTCGGCGGCCCTGTATATTTTCAATAGTTAGTAAATTAATTTGTAATTTTTTGCGGCAAGCAGACGTGTTTTATTCAGAGGAAATAATTATTTTTTGTAACTTTTTCTTTTTTTAATAAAAAAATCAAACTGTAAAATGGATAAAAAAATATTGATGTTCGAAAAAAATCTAATGAAACGGGGAATACAGATGAAACACAAATACCAACAAATGTCGTTCGCGATATTTTTCATGAAATGTTTTTAAAAAAGCAGAAAGATATCTTTAAGCTTATCAGTGGTAACTTTAAAATAACTAATGATAAAATAAATGAGCTACTTGATGAAATACTTAAATCAAAACAAATTTGCGACTCCTTAAAAAAAGAAAACGAAAAAGTAAACACTAAACTTAAAAAAATTACCGAGAGACTAAAAGACAAATAAAGATATCGAAGAGAGCCTAACAGTTACTCAAGACATCCAAGACAAAAAGGTATGCGAATTAGAAAAGAAAATTAAAAACAAAAACAGTATAGGTGAAGAGGAAAAGAATAAATTACGAAAGCTAGAAGTTAGACTCAGAAGGAATAATCTTCGCATCGACGGGCTTCCCAAAAACGATCAAGAAACCTGGGATAAAACTGAGAAAAATTATTAACTTTATTTGAGAATGAATTAAATATCAAGAACGTTCATATCGAGAGGGCTTACAGAGATGGAAAAAAAAAAGAAAATAAAACTAAAACAATTCTGATTAAAATTCTACAAAGACAAAATAAAAGTACTACATTCATCTAATCGACTTAAAGGATCAGGAATATACATTAACGAAGACTTTTCTTTTAAAACAATGATCATAAGAAAAAAACTCGTAGAAGAAATGAAGATACATAGAAAAAATGGTAAATATTTTTTTAAAAAGTATGATAAACTTATAGTTAGAGAATTTAGGAAAAATAAAGCGAGTGCTTAATTACTTTATCATTTATACTTAGAATTTTTTTTTTTTTTTTTCTTATTATTATTTTAATTATTATTATTTTTTATTTTTTTATTTTTTTTCGGAAAAATAATAATTTAACAGTTTTTAAAAAATACCCTACTTATGAGTTAAGATGTTTAACTCTGAACTTAATTCGTTACAAAATAAAAATAGGATACTTCTATATAAGCGTTCTGACCCGAGTATTAATTTTTTTGGTAATAACATCGTATATCAAATTATTAATACTTTATATTATGACCCTAAAACTGAAAACATAATGCAAGGACTAGATGCAAATTCATTTTCAATTTTGCATTTAAATATTTGGAGTTTTTCAAAAAATTTTGAATTGTTTAAACAATTTTTATTCGAGGTTTAATTTAATTTTAAAATTATTAGTCTCAGCGACACATGGTGTACTGATGGATATATCGAGAAAAATACAAATTTAAAGCTACCAAATTATAAAAGAGGGGGTTTGAGTGTATTTATAAGTAATTCTTTATCATACAGGCTAAAAAAAGATTTGTGTTCAACCACTTATGATTGTAAATCACTATGCGTGGAAATAATAAATAAAACCACAAAAAATATTATCATCCACGTTTTATACAGACCACCTTCCGGCTCAATAAAACAATTCGAAAATCATATTAAAAACATAACTAAAAATAATTTAAGCTAAAATAAAAGCATTTATTTGTAGGTGATTTTAACTAAGCATCGGCGTTACCGCACCGGCGGTAAAAAAATTTCGGTAAAATGCGGTAAAATGCGGTAAAACGCGTAATACGCATTTTTACCGCAGTGCGGTAAAAATGCGTATTACGCACTTTTACCGTATGCGGTAAAAATGCGTATTACGCATTTTTACGCTTTCTTGTAACAGAAGACGGTAAAATTGCGTAAAAATGCGTAAAATCGGTAAAAATGCGTAAAAATGCGTAAAATGCGTAAAAATGCGTAAAAACGGTAAAATTGCGTAAATACGGTAAAACTGCGTAAAAGCGGTAAAAATCGGTAATTTCGGTAAATTGTGATAAAAGTTTGTATAAGCGGTAATTATTATGGTAAAAAATTACTTTGTTTTTATCAAGTCAGATAGTTGTTAAATAATTAATTACCCTCTAAAATTAAATTAGTCTCCTATATAAGCTTGACAAAAGTCAAGAAAGACTAACAACCTCAAAGTTCTTCAGTGATCTGATTAGTATACCAAAATCACTACCGAATCAAACCATCTTCAAGAAACAATGTCTCTTTGGAATTATTTTACCAAGCTAGACAGAGAAGAGGATAACATCTCTGGCTCTGGCAGAAAATCAGGATTTGCTGAGTGCAATAAGTGCAAAAAAGTGATTAAGCTGTCTCAAGGTAGCACCAGTGGAGTTAAAGCTCATTTAAAGTAAGTGTTTTACTCTTACTATAATTTAGTATATTTTAAACCACTGATCTCAAAATATAACTAGATAGCGTATTCTATTGTTGTTTTCGAAAAAATATTGAAGCAAAAATTGGCCTTCCAAGATGGCGGCGATCAGAGCTCTTAGCGGTGAACCGATGTACATCTAATAAGACTATTGCAATATGAAAGAAAATAATTAAACAGTTTTGAAAGAAAAACAAGACAATGAAACAAATTTTTAAAAAGTTTATAGAAATGAAATGATTTTAAAAAAATTAGACAATTAAAGAAATTGTTAATTTAAATGTTAAAGTTCAAAATATTCGATATAATTTTTGTATGTGCAATTTACGATTAAATTAATATTTATGTATAACTTATGTACCTTTTAGTTCTTAGTTACCCAATACAGTGTGCTAGAAGGTTGATAACACAACTGAATGGTAAGCGGCAGTGGTGTCTACCTACAATTTTGACAAATTTTATATTTTCAATAACGCAACATGCAGTTGTGCTACTAACCTTCTCAGGGCGTGTCTAGGGGATGTCTGCTACGTCGCTGGACATACCCAAAATATGTATCTTTATATATTTTTTCACAACTTCAATATTTTGAATAAATATGATGCGTCGGTAGATAAAAGCAAACAGAGCGAATAATTATAGCAAACTAAAGCAATAATTAAGCAAACTATACAAGGTTAATTGTTCGAACGGATGGTAAGAAGTTATTAATCCGGGATAACAGTTAGATTTACGATTTGGTATTTTATTATAGCGCTTTTCAAATCGAGAACGGTCTAAAGTTTATTAAAAAACGATTTATATATTAAACGGAGGTTGTTTTAATTTTTGACTTAAACAAATTAATAAAAAACTTGAATGGACATACCTTTTTTATTAAGTTATAAAGTACTTCTTTTTTTAAATATTTTCTTTTGTTAATTTAAAAAAAATAAAAGTTATTATTTCTTAGAGAACAAATTCCGGACTTCCATTTCAATTAAACCCTTAGTAAAGTTTTAGTCAAATTCTTTTGATATTTATCATCAGGAGAAGAAGACTACAGTTAACAACAAGCATATATTAAAATATATCAATGGACATCCCCAATTGTTTTATACAAAGCTGTGTATCTTTTTAATTACTTGCATTTTGAACAATATAAAAAGAAAGTAAGGGTTTTAAACACTAAAAATTAAATTCGGACTTACGTTTGTACATACACTAAGCCGTCTTACCTCATATATGCGTTTCTCAATGAGGAAGGGGGGGGATGCTAAAATTTAACATTTTTGGGAAGGGGTTAAAATTGCGACTTATCCAAAAAAATTCCTGTACAGGCCCCTGCTTCTAGCACAAGCATTGGGTAGTTAAGAACTAAAAGGTACGTAAGTTATATTGCAAATGCTAATTATTTTAAATTTGAGATTTCTGCACAAGTAAACAAATACTTTTTCTTCACTACTATTAAACAAACTAAATTGAAACAAACTAAAATTAAAACTCCTACTTAGTTTTACTGAGAATCTGTGTTTTATCATATGTGCCCATAATTATGAAAGTGGTCTAAGTCAAAATTAAAAAAAAAATGAATTTATCACTTATTTCACACGACATGATTTTAAACTAAATATATTCAATGTAATTTTTACGATATCGTCAAAAATGAACCTTTAAAAAGTAGTTGTAATTACAACGTTATACGGAATTTTTAATTTATTCAAATGCGAATCATTAAATATCTCGAAATAAGAAATATGACTTAGACCACTTTCATAATTATGGGCTCATATTTATTCTAAAAAACGAAAAGCAGAAAGTTAACATACAACAAGCTATTGTAAGAATATGTTTTGTTAAATAAAAAAATATTTATACTTGAAGTTTATGTAATTATGTAATATTCCGTTATTTTTATGAAAAAAATCTTATGCTAAACAAAAAAATAGATTTTTATTTGAAACTTATCAATATTTGAGCTTAAGATATAAAATTTGATTATCATTAGTTTCTTAATTTTCATATAGCCGTTCGTTGTATCCGCCGCCTTCTTGAGAGGCCAAAACTGGCTTCGAAAAATTTTGCGTTTATATGAATAAACGAGCTGGCCCGGATAGCGATCCGGGCTAGTTTGTTTATTCATATAAACGCAAAATAAAATTAAGTTGAAATAAGGACAACGTCGAGATCTCGGTAAACGGGCTGGCTCGTTTGCCGAGCCAGCCCACTTTCCATATAAAGAGGCCCTAACTCTAAATTTTCATCAGTCAACAAAAAAATCTATTAAAATGGCTGCCCACAGTTTAAAAACAGAACCTCTGATCACGTGGTATTAGTTTAAACTTTTATAGCATTTGTTTAATAAGACTGTACTTCAGGATAAAGTAACTACTTCACGCGTTGACAAATTACTAAACAAATTACAGGTAAATAAGGTAAAGGAAATTAGTTGTCGGCACGAACAGATTTTCATCATTTTTTCAAGATAAATATTTGTAAATTTGGGAACTTTTTTCGTGTAAACAAAGTCTGTCAATGATAAAATAGATCTGTATGGATAATTTTAAAATGACTAAAAAAAGTATAGCGAAGTATAAAAAAGCTTAAATTAAATTTTTTATTAAGATCTGGTTTCATTCAACTCCTTGGTCCTTCACTCACCAGCCTTAATTTTGTGTATTTTTTTAGTATTTTTTCCGACATGTCGCCATTTTTTGCCTCGGCTACTTTATAAGCTCCATAATTTATTTTCCTTAATGCATTATTTTTTTAGTAGGTGTATTTTCTTATAGACTTTTTTATAATTCATTTGATAAAGCATAACCTTTTAAAAAGTTATTCAAATTTATAATTATCTTGCAAAATGCGGTCAGATATTTCATGTTTTCGCTTTTCATATTTCATATATTATTTCAATTGTCATAATAAGCTCATAATAACCCATTTGTTTTTGTCAAATAAAAATTAGTTTATATATAGCTGGTAAATCATTTTATGTTAATATTAAATACTTAGTTATTCTTGCGGTTTGCCATAAATTGACTTTGCTAAATTCTTTAAAACTGTGACAAATTATTTTTTTCTTTATTGTATTTACATTCATTTTATGTATAAGTTATTTATCCTTTACTGTATATATTTCTGTTGTTAAACATAAAAATAGAAAATTCTATAATATTCATAAACTGGATGTCTACAGCAATATAATAGATGGAGTAATTCCCTAGACATGAAACCATTGTGCTCTAGGTAGCTACAAAACAATTTGATTTTGTATTATTTATTTTATCTCAAGTTATACATGTACTAAGGTAGTCAAGCAAATGATCTCAATTTCTTTTCATTGTCCGCGTTATTTCTTAAGGTATTAAGAATGTCTATCTATATAAAATTAAGCTTAAAACTTGGTTCTTTTGCTGTTATCTTTAATAAATGAGAGGAAGTTGAAATGACTGGTTAGACGAGTCCAAAAATTTTCGTTAAATCCGACAGACTTTAATATAATTTAATTTCTATTGCTTAAAACAAAAGATTTCTAACTATGCGCAACGAGCATGGTTCGCAAAAAAAACAATAGGTTGCACGTCCATTTCTTATATGTCCATGGTAAAATGCAACATGATAAAAAAAAAATTATTTAGAATTTTTAAAAAAACACTAATGTGTCTTGTGGTTCATGTATTTATTTTTTATGAACTATCTACTACTGAAACATTGTAATTCGCATCCTTTTAAACATATATAATTCCACTATTTTATTTCAGATCCTGCAATCCGCTATCTTTTTACCAGATGCAAAAAGTCGATAACGAAAATAGAGAGAAGAAATTTCAAGAGAAGAGGAATGCTCAGGCAGAGGCTGATAAGTCCAGTACCATAAGAAGATATTTTGGTCCTATTAATAAAAACAAAAGGCTTGATAACCTCCCACATGATGCATCATCAAGTCACCAAACAAAAATGGACGACTTTACTGAAACAATAAAGTGGCCTTCACAAAGTGCTCAACAGTTGGAATTTGATATCATCCTAACCCTTTCACTAGTTCTCTCTAACCTCCCGTTTCACGTTATTGAAACTGCTGGCTTCAAAATGCTGCTGAATTATCTTTGTCCACAAGCCAACCTAAAAAGTCCAACCACCTTATCCAAATTCAAGCTACCAATGATTTATCGCAATCTAAGACGTGATGTAAAAATGCAAATTGAGAGAGACATCCCGCATTGCGAAATGGCAGCTTTCACTACAGATGGATGGACTGCAAGAAATGGTGATCCCTTCGTCTCCCTTACATTGCATTATGTTACCAAAGACTTTGAACTCAAAAACTTATCTTTGGATTGCCAAAACTTTATTGGGAGACATACAGGGGTTTTGCTTGCACAAGGAATAGACCACATGATTTCTCAATTTCCTGGTCTTCAGAGGGAAGACCTTTACAAAGTGGGTGTTACTGATGCTGCAGCCAACATGAAGAAAGCAATCACGGAAAACAAAGAGATCAGTGATCATCTAACCTGTGCCGATCATCTGCTCAACACTTGTTTAACAAAGGCTGTAGAAAAATCAGAAGGAATCAATGGTATAATTAAGAAATGTAAAGGACTTGCTCAAAGGACCCACCAAAGTTCATTAGACTGGCAGGACATCAAGAAAGCGTGCGTGGAAGCAAATATAGAACCAGTAAAGATCATTCAGCCAATTGTAACAAGATGGAATTCTAACTTTATGATGCTTAAGTCAATCCTCAGATTGAAGGCTGGTTTACTGGTTGCTCTAGAAACTCTAAACAAACCAGATCTTCAAAGTTTGATTCCGGATGAGTTAGAGTTTATTAGTATTTACAACATTTTACCATTTCTGGCAGAATGTAAGCGATGCTCTGATTCCTGGTCTTCTGAAAATCTAGTGACTATGCATAAAGTTCAAAAAGACATATTAAATCTCCACTTGCTTTGCAAAAGAACCATAAATGACATTGAAGAGCGTGACCCTCAAGTTGCAGAGTGCCTACACAACTTCATGAAAGAATTTGAGAAGGGTTTACCTAATTATGGCGTTGGAGTCAAATACTATAATGTGGGTTCACTTCTGCACTCATATTATAGAGGATATACACTCAAAAATATTGCAAACAGTGAGGAAGGAAGGGAAGCCGCCATCAAGGAATTGGTTGACAATCACCCAACCACAATCCAGTTCTGCGAGTCATTGGTTGATGATCATACTTCGCTAGAAACATCAGATCTTGACGAAACAATGGATCCAGTGGACCTTGAGTTTTTGAAAGACAGGAGGCAGGTTTCAGCGCATCGCCCTGGGACTTCACAGCCTAGCCAATCAAAGCTCAAGCCACCCTTGATGCTTGAATTTGAAAAGTATCAGACTATGGCCTTACCTGAAAGGGATGTGGATGCTTTAGAATGGTGGAAGCAAAATAAAAATGAGTTACCTTTGCTAGCTGGTCTGGCTAGAAGTTACTTGGCTATACCTGTGACTTCTGCTTCATCAGAAAGAATGTTTTCAGTAGGAGGTAGGACAGTTACTGATTTTAGACATAATGTAAAACCAGAAAACACTAGCATGTTAGTTTTTGTGAGTCAAAATTACGCAAGGGTTCCTTCTAACCTCAACGATTGGGAAAAAACTTGCGAAGAAGAGCCGTATGAATTACCACATGTCACACCACCAACTAAGAAGACTCACCAACAGGGAAAATTACATAGTCAAACTGAAACTAAAAAAAGAGGTGCACTTGAAAAGGCTTCTCCAACTTTATCAGATACTCAAACTGGTCCTGAACCTAATAAGCAACAACAGCTACAGTTAGATACTCAAGAGAGTCAAAGGACTCTAGCTCAACAAGAAGGGTATGAAGTGACTCAAGGTAAAGACCAAACTCAAAGTGTCTCTTTGTTTATTCCAATGACACTCCAGCACAATCAAAGTAGAATCAAAAAAGCAAAATTAGGTAATATAATGAAGTCGAATTAGAAGGGGAATGAGAAAAAAAAGTACAGAGCATCTGAGCTTGCAAACATTTTATTAGAGACAGATGATGATATATCTGATGATTAATTTTTTATCAATAACTTGTTTGTTTAAAACTGTAAATGTAATATTTACTAATAGAAATACAAAAAGCAATTTAAAGTATCTTTTTTTAGTTTTTCGGTAATCAGCAAAAAAAGAGGTAATTTGTGATAAAATGCGGTAAATCGTGATAAAAAGCGGTAAAAAGTGATAAAAACGGTAAAAAGTGATAAATGCGGTAAAAAGTGATAAATGCGGTAAAATTGCGTATTACGCATTTTTACGCAAAATTACCGCGGTAATTACGCATTTTTACGCATTTTTACGCTTTTTACGCAGATTTACGCATTTTTACGCAAATTTACGCAAATTTACGCATTTTACGCAGATTTAAATTGGGATGACCTCCTTGATATTGAACTCACAGATAAGGCAATCGATAAGTTTCTTGATAAATTACAACAACTTTACAATACGGCTTTTCCTGTAGTTACAAAATGTGTAAAAAAAAAACATTATTAAATCCATGGATAGCGACTGGAATTTTAAAGTCGTCAAAAAAAAAGCAACGATTATATAATAAGTTTCTCAAAGAAAAAACTTTCAAGAATAAAACTAATTACAAAAATTATAAACGTGTTTTTGAGTTGGTTATCAAAAATTCAAATTACTGAAAAGGAACTCTTAAATGCAGTATATCTTTTAAAACTAAACAAAAGTGTGGGGTATAATAATATTAGTAGTAATGTAATCAAAAATCGATAAAATACTTAACAATCCCTCTTTTACATATTTTTAATCTATCTTTAAAACAAGGTATTTATCTGGAGAAAATTAAAATTGCGAGGGTCATATCTATTTTCAAATCAGGAGACATTTCTATTCCTGAAAATGACAGACCAATTTAATTTCTTCCTTGCTTCTCAAAAATTTTAGAGCGAATTTTGTATAACTTGTATATGTATAAGTGAATTTTAACTTTTCTTAATATAAATAATATTCTATATAATAAACAGTT
This sequence comes from Hydra vulgaris, assembly GCF_038396675.1. NCBI lineage: Eukaryota > Metazoa > Cnidaria > Hydrozoa > Anthoathecata > Hydridae > Hydra > Hydra vulgaris. The sequence goes on along the minus strand of NC_088920.1, from coordinate 64,110,396 downwards.
TGGATTTCAGCCAGGGTATTCAACTGACCATGCCATTATTAATATTGTTCACGATATATTTAAAGCATTTGACGGAAATAAGTTTATCCTCGGAGTTTTTATAGATCTTAGCAAAGCCTTTGATACAGTAGACCATAGCATTCTTATAAAAAAAAACTTGAAAGTTATGGAATTAAAAGTACATATTTAGAATGGCTCAAAAGTTATCTAAGCAATAGAAAACAATAAATAGCACACGAAGAAGGAAAAACTGATTACTTTACTATAAGTTGCGGTGTTTCCCAAGGCTCAATTCTGGGTCCACTGTTATTCCTTATTTATGTAAACGACTTCCATAAGTTTTCAAACATTTTTAATTCAGTTTTATTTGCAGATGACACGAATTTATTTTATTCTAATGGAGATGTTAACCTTTTATTTAAAATAGTAAACAAGGAATTTTTAGATCTAGCGGAATGGTTTAAGGCCAACAAGTTGTCCTTAAATTTGAATAAAACTAAGTATAATTTTTTTCATAGAATTCACGGTTAAGAAAATATTCCATTTAAACTTCCTGATCTTTATATTGGTAACACTAAAATAATTAGAATCATCATTAAAGTTTTTAGGAGGGATACTTGACAAAAAATTGACATGGAGAGAACACATAAGAACGTTAGAAGATAAAATTTCAAAAAATATTGGCATTCTATATAAAGCTAAGCAAATATTAAACCAAAACTGTTTAAAAATCTTATAATTCTCCCTCATACATTGTTATATAAACCATGCAAATATTGGATGGTGCAGCTCTAATGTAAGTAAACTTAAAAAATTACTTAGTAGACAAAAACACGCTGTCAGAATTATTTAGAGTGCAGGTCGTTTCACACATTCTAAAGAACTATATAAAAATCATCGCATACTTAATGTTTTTTAGTTGAACCTTTATCAAATTCTTATATTTATGTACAAATTTCACATCATAGTAACTCCAATAATATTTAATACACTTTTCAATAAAGTTAACCACGAGTACCCTTCAAGATTTTCAAATTACAGTTATGAGCAACCTAAAATGCACTATTTGGTTACTAAATTTTCTATTGCCATCAGAGGTCCTAAATTATGGAATACTTTATTAAATAAACAGCTGAAAAATTGTTCTTCACTTTCTCTATTCAAACAAAAACTAAAACCAAAACTTCTTAACGATGTTATTGAATTAAATTCTTTTTAAGATTCTTTTTTTCGTCTTCTTTTTTATTTATTTTTTATTTTAAATTTTTTATTTTTTTATTTTTTAACAACTATCTTATTAACTGGTCTTTATTTTAAATTTTCCCTAAATTCTCCCAACAACTTATTTTTAATTATTAGGTGTAATTATTATTATTTATTTTTTTCATCTTTTTTTTACGATTTTCTTTTGATTATAGATTAGTTACTGATCTTACCATAGGAACACCGGGGCTAGTTGGGTCGGTTTTTACTCTATGAACTCTGTAGCCCTAGCAGTACATATTTTTTAAAATATTAAAGTGTAGTCTTAAAGAGTATGGATTAGGGTATCTTATAAAATTTGCATCCATTTACAAAAAAAAATTCTAGGGGCCTTTCCGGGCACTCAAAAAAAAAACAATTTGCGCCAACTTACCCCACCACGGGGTAAGTTGGCGCAAACTATAAAAATGATTATTAATGCACTATTAAGTGCAAAATTAATAGAAATTTTTTTAATTTTTTTGTAAGAATAGATATTTTCAATATTGCCACAATGCCCAATGAAATGTGTACTGAGAAACTTCTATACTATCAAATCATACATTGAGCATTGAGCAGAGCGCACGTGTAAACGAAGAAAGTTAGAGATATTTTAATATATTTGACTTTTATATTTTTTTGATTATTGTTATGGAGAATGAAAAGGTAATTACTATGGGAATGCTAAGGGAATTAATGTCAATTCAAACTGACACAATTTTAAAGTGCTTTAAAGAAACTTTCAGAAGCTTCCAAGAAAAAATTGATAGCTTAGAAAGAGATGTTGAAGACCTTAAACGTGGCCTAAATTTTAACGGTGATCAACTTGAGACAAAAATAAGCACAGTTGACAAAAAAATGGACGAAATTAAAACTTCGTTAATTGGAATCAAATCTTTTCAAGGAAAATTAGTCAGCGAATCCACCGAGAATAAAAGGAAAACAGTTGACTTGGAAGATCGAAATCGCCGAAACAATTTGCGAATTGTGGGTGTTGAAGAGAGACCCAATGAGACAAGCGAGGAAGTTTTAAAAAAATTGAAAACGCTTATTAAAGAGGATCTTCAAATAAATGAACCAATAACCATAGAAAGAGCCCATCGGGTTGGAAAATTTGAAAACAAGCCTAGGACAATTATTTGCAAATTATTAAACTGGCAGGAAAAAGAAAACGTTCTGGCTAGAGCAAGAAATCTTAAGGGGAAAAATATTTTTATTAATGAAGACTTTAGTGAAGAATCCGCAAAGAATTATTTGCACAAGCAAAAATCCATCGAAGTCAGGGAAAATATGCGAAGGTAGTATACGACCGCCTGATCGTAAGAGAAATGCCGAGTATAAGCAATGCGACGTCAAACAAAGATAAGTGAAAAAAAATTTATTTTTATTGTTTTTATTTTTATATTACTTATTGACTTGATTAAAAATTATTAAACGATCTAATAAGAAATGAGTTCAACTAACAAGAATAATATAACAATTAATATTGAAAACTTAGAGTCTCCAGTTTTAAACTTTTTGAGAGCTAACAAAAATGAATATAGTTTTTTGACTGAAATAAATATTAGTTGTCTCGACAACTCATACTATAAACCTGATGAGTTTAATAGAGAAAAAAACAATAAAGATTTTAGTATCCTAAGCATAAACATAAGATCAATGAATAAAAACTTTGAGGGTTTTAAACATTTTTATTACTCTATAAACTATCTTTTTGATGTTATATGTATCTCAGAAACTTGGGAAGATGCAAAAATGCCTTTGTCAGAAAATTCTTTGTACAATTTATCATCATACAAAATAATAAGTCAACCACGTGTTGGAAGCATGGGAGGCGGCGTTGCAATCTATATTCTTGACAAGTTTGTATTTAAAGCAAAAAAAACTTTTTGTAAAGCAAACAAACATATTGAAACTTTGTGTATTGAAATTCTAAATAAAACTGGTAAGCCTTTTTTAATCTCCTCGCTTTATCGACCACCATGCGGTAAGCAAATTAACTTTCAAAATAGCCTTAGAGCAATTATATCGCAAATGAGCATTCAGAATAAGCATATTTTTTTCGCTGGTGATTTAAACTTGGATGCTATGTGTTATGAAAAGTTTTTAAATACAAAAAACTTTTTTAATTTACTACTTGAATTTAACATTATATCTACCATTTTTAAGCCAACGCGTATTACAAAAACTACTTCGTCCTCAATTGATAATATTTTAACTAATAATTTTTTAGATACTTATTTCGAATCTGGCATTTTTATTTCAGATTTCTCTGATCATTTTCCTATCTATCACATTGCGCACGGAGTTTCATGTAACGACGGCAATAAAAAAGCATTTGTTACTAAAAGAAATCTTTGTATTAAAAGCCTAGATAAACTTAAAAAGAAGTTGTACGAAGAGCGATGGGAAGATGTCTATTCCTCAGCAGACCCCAATAGCGCGTTCGACAATTTTTTGAATACTTTTCAAAATGTTTATGACAATGTCTGCCCAAAATTAACCACTGAAATAAAAAATAAACAACTTAAAAACCCATGGATGACAAATAATTTGATAAAATCATCAAAAAGAAAACAAAAGCTTTATATAAAATTTCTAAAATCTAAAAAGGAAATTGACGAAAATGCGTACAAATCATATAAAAAGTTTTATCAAAATAACTTAAAACAAGCTAAAATAAAGTACTATTCTAATCAGCTGGATAAAAACAAGTTTGATATCAAGAAAACTTGGTCTATTTTAAATGAAGTAACTGGAAGAGAGAAAAAGAAACTCTCTTGCTTACCAAAACAAGTAATTATTAACAACAAAACTATAACAAGTGAAAAAAATATATGTCAAGAATTTAACAAATATTTTGTTAATGTAGGCGCCTCTCTTGCATCTAATATTGTTCAGTCGACTAAAATGTTTGATGAATACTTGGGAGATAAACCCGCGACTAGCATATCTAATGAAAAAATAAATAAAAACGAGTTTAACAAAGCACTATTTGAACTAAAGCGTAACAAGTCATGTGGATATGACGACATTACTAGTAATGTAGCTATCTATGTTATGGATAGTATAAGTAAACCATTATTTTATTTAATAGCATTTTCATTTGAGAATAGTATATTTCCTGATAAATTAAAATTAGCTAAAATTCACCCAGTTTTTAAAAATGGTGATTGTTCTTCTGTTTCCAATTACCGCCCTATATCACTACTCCCTGTCTTTTCAAAAATATTTGAAAGGGTAATTTTTAATAGAATTTATGATTACTTGACATTAAATACGCTTTTATACAAAAATCAATTTGGATTTCAGAGATACTGCTCTACTGAACACGCTATTATTGAACTTTCTAATAAAATATCTATGTGCTTTGATAAAGGGGAACAAGTACTTGGAGTATTTATCGATCTCTCTAAGGCATTCGATACCGTTGATCACGGAATTTTGCTTTCAAAGTTAAAGCATTACGGCATTAAAGGCCTAACATATAAGTGGGTTAAAAGTTATCTTTTTAATAGAAAACAGTTTGTTGTCCTGGAGGAGTCAGTAGCTCTTGATATTGATTGCGGTGTCCCACAGGGATCTATCTTGGGACCTTTATTATTTTTAATATATGTTAATGATATGAATAAAGCTTCTCATAAAATATCGTCAATTATGTATGCAGACGATACAAATTTATTCTACAGCAATTCTGATGTAAAAATATTGTTCGAAACAATGAACGCTGAACTGGAAAGCTTTAACCAATGGTTTATAGCTAATAAGGTATCATTAAATTGTAAAAAAACAAGTTTTACTCTCTTCCATAAAATAAGACAATCAACTAATCTTCCGTTAAAGTTGCCAAAACTGTCAATTAATAAAAATGAAATAAATCGAGTAAATTATACAAGGTTTTTGGGAGTAATATTTGATGAGAACCTATCATGGAAAAAACATATTAGTCTTATTGAAGCAAAAATATCTTCTGCTATAAGTGTATTATATAAATCTAGGGCCTTTTTTGATTATAAATCACGCAAAATGCTTTACTTCAGTCTTGTTCATTGTCATCTCTCTTACGCTAATATTGTTTGGGCTAACACACACAAAACTAAATTAATAAGCTTACAGAGGCTACAAAACCACGCATGTAAAGCGGTTAACTATTTAAAAAGATTAGAAAACCCTTCCCCTGTAATGAAATACATGAATGTGTTAAATATATCAAAACTTAATTCGCTTCAAATATTAATGTTTATGTATAAATATAAGAATAACTTGCTGCCAAAAGTATTTTCTGATATTTTTACATTGGCGTTTTCACAAAAATACAATCTACGATCAAATAGCAACCATAACTATCAATTGAGCAGAGTAAAATCGCAAATGTCAAAATTCTCAATTATTAAGCAAAGTCATTATGGAATCAGTTAAAAAATAACAATATAAAAGATTTGAAAAGCACTTCCTCTTTTAAACGACAAATGAAATTGCATCTCCTTAACTTCTGATATTTATGCGTGTATGTTTATATATGTGTGTGTAAGTATGTTTGCATATGTGTTTGTGTATGTGTATGTGTATATATGAGGATGTATATATGAGTTTTTATTCTTCACCTAGTATTTTTCAGAAAAAATATTTTATTGTAAATTTACTAAAGACTTGTGGGCTTTAAATGTTATTAAATGTTATTGTAAATTATGTTATTGAGTTTTATTCTTCACGTAGTATTTTTCAGAAAAAATGTTTTATTGTAAATTTACTAAAGCCATGTGGGCTTTAAATGTTATTGTAAAGGGGCTCTATGAAAAGATTGTGGTGACACCAGTCATCCGTATCTTCTTTGAGCTCCTGTCTGTCTTATATATATTCTTTGTGTAACGTAAAAGTTTCATTGTAATTTTATTATTTTATTTTATATAAACAGCAAAAAAAAAAAATAATAAAAAAAAAAAAGTAAATAATATTGTTAAAAATTAAAAAAAAAAAAAAATAATAATTTTATAAAAATAAATATTTTTTTTCATAGTAAATGCTATGAGTCAACTTACCCCGTGAAAAATTTGTCAACTTACCCCGAAAGCTTTTTTTTTTAATAAACAATCTATAGATCCTGAAAAACGGCAGCTTTGAAAAAAAAGTCTGACTGGATATAGTAAACCAATTGTGACTGGAACTTTTACAATAATTTTTTTTTCATACGACTAAATATTTTCTTTGTAAAAAAAAAAGGAAGCGATGTTCTAAAAGTTAAGTTTTTGTCCAAAAAACGCATAAATCTCAATATCTTCCATGCGCATGCGCGAATCCTGACAATACTACAGTGAATGATGATAAGGTCAATAAGGAAGTTTCTGAGTAATTTTTGTTACTTTCTGATGAAAGGCTCTAAAGATAAACGCAGTTCGTCAACTTACCCCTGCGGCCAACTAGCCCCGGTCTCCCCTACTTGTAAAATTTGTATTTATTTTTTATATGGTACAAAGTAGTTTTAAGTTCACAATTTATATATTGTACACGCTTGCTGATGAAAGCACGTCGGAGCGTAGTCATAAGGCAAATATTGTCTTCTTTTAGCCCCGGTCATGTAAATTTTATTTATATAAAACGGCATTGTATTCTTTTTTTAATGACGAAATAAATAAATGCTAAATTTTACCAGCAACTTTTTAGCTTCAACGTTTTCGCTTTAACAACCATGAACCTTATATTTACTTTGATTTACTGAAAGGATAAAGTACAATACAGATAATGTATTTATAAACTAAATCAAAAAAACCTGTTAAGTTACTATAGTAAGTAACAGTTACTAAAAAATTAACCTATCAACTATATAAATTTACTTAATATAGATAAAGACTCGCAAAAGTTAGCCATACATGTTTTTATTTATATCTTATATGTTGTTAACACATAATATAAGCTTCTCACTAAAAATTATTTATTAAGAAATGTCGAACAGAAAATGAAAAACGCAATTGCATTTTTTTATATTCAAATTTTATTTAAAGTGATATCAAGTTTAAACATTTTCTATAAATATTTTATAGAAAATGTTTAATCTTGATATCACTTTAAATAAAATTTAAAGTGATATCAAGATTAAACATTTTCTATAAATATTTTATAGAAAATGTTTAATCTTGATATCACTTTAAATAAAATGTTTTTTAGAATTTTTTTAAAAAGAAATCTATTTGAACAAAAGAATTCTTCTAAAAAAAATATTCTAAAATTCTCTCATTCAAAAATTTTTGACTTTAAAAATTGAAATTTTGGATTTTAAAAAAGGCAAAATTTAAAATTTTTTAGCGTTCAATAATTATTAATTTAATTTATGGCATAGCGAGGGCCGTTCCCGAAAGTTTATCTCAACGTATATCTAGCTACATTAACAATCTCAGATATAGAACATAGTGCAAGCGAGTAAGAAAGTTATGTTTAAATTGTAAACATTTTGAATATAAAATTTTTTTTGTTTCTTGAAAATAATTTTTAAAGTAGAAAACATTCAATTGCAAAAAGTGATTATTGCAAAAGTTAAACCAAAAATTAATTATTATAAAAAATTTAAAGAAAAAATGAAATTTTTTACATCTGATCAAGGATATTTAAAAAAAATATATATATATTTTAAGCATATACTTAACCATAACAAAAAAGTAA
>NC_088920.1:64067500-64097500 GCF_038396675.1 Hydra vulgaris | reverse complement strand
CAAAATACCATTTTCCAAAACACTGAATTTAAATCAATTCTAAATAAAAAAACAATATTATTAAATAAAGATTCTAATCCCAATATCAACTATCATAATAACAAATTAGAAATTTCAATCCAATTTACTATGATATAGAATCTGTAAACCTTATTGAAGGTTTGGATATTAATTCGTTCTCACTTTAGCAATTAAACATGAGAAGCTTACAAAAAATAAGTTTTTGTACAAAAGCAAAATTGATTTTGAAGTTATTTATCTTAGCGAAACTTGGTGTCACAATGTTAATCTTGAGAATGATTCAAATTATCAGTTACAATATTATAAAGCAATTCATCAGTTTAGAAACTCTGGTTTATCTTCCTCCGGCTAATTGCCATATAGAAGCCACATTACCAAGGCCCGCAATGACTAGTTCAACTCCAAAAGGAGCGTCATTACCCTGCTCCACGGACAGAGAGTAAGAACGAAGTTATCTTAGAGTGAAAAACAGAAGAAGCGTGTTAGTAAGATTGCATAGAGAAAGCAGACAGGAATTGCAAACGATGTTAGAAGGTGAAAAATATACTGTTAATTAGGTCACCTAATTAAAGTACGCCAACAAAGACTTGAATGGAGTTCGTTTGATGTGAACTCTTCTTCAACTCTCTTTGTCGTTTTTTCCTTTGTCTTTTTTCTCTTGTTCAAATTTCTTTGTCATCAGTTTAGGAACTCTGAGAAGACAGGTGGGGAATTATGAATTTTTTTTTTATAGCTTATTGTCTAATGAATGTAAAAAAGAATTATGCTCAACCACAAGCAATTGTGAGTCGTTGCGCATTGAAATCACAAACCAAGCCTTTAAAAATAATATTATCTGCATTATATACAAGCCATCTTCTGGAAAAATAAAACCATTTGAAGATTACGTCGAAGAGATATTTAATACGGACACAAGATCAAATAAAAGTGTGTACCTCGTGGGCAATTTTAACCTCAACTTTCTTGAGTATGACACAAATAAAAAAGTAAAAATTTTTTTTAACTGTATTTTTCAAAATCGTAATATTCCACTAATTAATAAACCCACTCGAAATACCAAAGAATGTGCAACTGCAATTAATCAAATAATCACTAATGAATTCATAAATACCAAAATTAAAAAGGAATATTTAAATCTGACATTTCTGACCACTTTCCAGAGTTTATAGTGTCACAAAAGTGCGATAATATTTATAATGTTTAGATAGTGTTTATAGTGTGACAAAAGTGCGATAATATTTATAGTGTTTAGATAGTGTTTATAGTGTCACAAAAGTGCGATAATATTTATAGTGTTTAGATAGTGTTTATAGTGTCACAAAAGTGCGATAATATTTATAGTGTTTAGATAGTGTTTATAGTGTCACAAAAGTGCGATAATATTTATAGTGTTTAGATAGTGTTTATAGTGTCACAAAAGTGCGATAATATTTATAGTGTTTAGATAGTGTTTATAGTGTCACAAAAGTGCGATAATATTTATAGTGTTTAGATAGTGTTTATAGTGTCACAAAAGTGCGATAATATTTATAGTGTTTAGATAGTGCTTATAGTGTCACAAAAGTGCCTCAAAAATAAAAAGAACAACTAAAGTAATAAATGAAACATAAATTATTTTCATAACCTACTATCTTTTATAAATTGGAATCGTCTTTTTAAAATTACAAATGTTAATAAAGCTTATGACATGTTTCTTAATAAGATTCAAAAAGTCTATGACAAAGTTTTTAATAAAACAGCGGTTATATAATAAATTTATCAAAAAAAGAACCCTTGAAATGAAACCAAGTATAAAAACTATGAGCGTCTTTTTAAATCAATTTTTAAATCAACGTTCTAAAAATATTATTATTCTAAACAGTTAAGTAAACACAAAAATGAAACGCAAAAGATCTGCATCATAATTAAAGAAGTAACTGGGTTAAAAAAATCTTGATCGGATTAGCCTTCCAACCTATCTTAAATCATCTGTAATGAATTCATTACAGATGAAACTTTAATTGCAGAATAATTTAATGAGTATTTTGTTAATTTAGGTTCTAACTTAGCATCAAAAATAGAAACCTCAGAAGTAAAATTCGAATCTTTTTTAAATCCTCATAATACCAATGTAATGAACAATAGTGAACTTTCGGAAAGAAAACTGTTGGATGTAGTGTTTTTGTTAAAACCTAAAAAAAGTTTAGGATATGATGATATCAGTAGTCGCGTCATTATAAAACTAATAAAATATATAACTATTCCACTATTGCACATTTTTAATTTATCTTTAAAACAATGCGTTTGTCCTAAAAAACTTAAAATTGCAAAAGTTGTACCAATTTTCAAATCTGGTAATGTTTCAAACGTTGTAAACTATAGAACGATTTCAATTCTTCCTTGTTTCTCAAAAATTGTAGAAAGAATTACGTACAATAGACTTTATTCCTTTCTAAATAAAAATAATATTCTTTACAACAAACAATTCGGATTTAAGTCAAGACATTCCACAGACCATGCCATTATTCACCTTATTCATGACATACTTAAAGCATTTGATGAAAAAAAATATACAGTAGGAATTTTCATAGATCTCAGCAAAGCGTTTGACACACTTGATCATAACATTCTTCTAGCTAAACTAAAACATTACGGCATAAAAAACTCAAACATTGATTGGTTCAAAAGTTACTTAACAAATAGAAAAAAATATATATTGCATACCGAAGGTAAATCAAAATATATGACAGTCACATGCGGTGTTCCGCAAGGATCAATACTCGGAACTACGAATACTAATCTTTCTTGTTCATATAAACGACTTACATAAGCTTTCTAAAATTTTAACTACAATTATATTCGCCGATGACACAAACTTGTTTTACTTTAATAGTAACATCAACTTCTTATTTAAAACGGTCGATAAGGAACGCACAAACTTAACAGAATGGTTCAAGTCGAATAAACTATCCTTAAATATAAGTAAAACCAAATACACTCTTTTTCATAGACTCCACGAAAAAAAAAATTTCATTAAAACTTCCCTATCTATGTATTAATAATTCTAATATAAAAAGAGAGCACTCGTAAACGTTCCTAGGAGTATTTCTCGACAAAAATCTTTCATGGCGCAAACACACAAGTATAATAGAAAACAAAATATTAAAAAATATTGGTTTATTATATAAAGCTAAAAGGTTTTTAAACCAAAACTGATTAAAAAACACATACTTTTCTTTTATTCACAGCTACCTTAATTATGGGAATATTGGTTGGTGCAGCACCAATGCAACCAAAATAAAAAAGTTACTCAGTAGATAAAAACATGCTGTATGAATTATTTTAAACGCAAATAGTTTAACGCCCTCAAAAGGTTTATTTAATAAACTAAATAAACTTAATGTTTATTATCTAAACATTTATCAGATACTTTTATGTCAAAACTGATAATAAAATGACACCTGACACATTTAATACCTTTTTTAACAAAATAAATCATTTTTACTCTACTAGATTTTCAAATCAGAACATTCAACCCAAAGCCTATTATACGGCCACAAAACTCTCTATCGCAAATAGCGGACCCAAATTCTAAACTTAATGACGACATCAAAACTACTACTTCTTTTCACAAATTTAAAATAAAACTTAAACAAAAACTTCTTACTATTGATAATGAATTAAGTTATCTCTAAACATCTTAGATAATCTTATTCTCTTTTATTTATTTACTTAATTATTTTATTTTTTATGTTTACATATATTTTTTATACATACATGTTGTTTTTTTTTTTTTTTTAAATTTGTTGTTATCTTATTTTATATTATTATTATTTTTTTTTTTTTAAATATTTTTAAAATTTATTTATTCATTTATTTTATTTTATTTTTTTATTTTTCTTATGCGAATATGCCGCTTGGTTCGCTTCTTTCTATTCTTGTTATTACTAGCTTTAACTATGTAAAAATAACTCTTAAAAAATAATCCGATTAATAATTATTAATTACTTTAACAAATGGTTCTTTTTATAACTTTTTATTTCAAATCAACTCTTATACTCAATTTTGTTTAATGTATATCTTGAGGTTTTTATTGTCTTTTATTAAGTTGTGTCATATTTTTTTGTTTTTGCTTTTTTGTTTTTAGACTTTTGTTAATTAAATAGAAAACATATATTTCAATTAGTTTTTAACAGTTTATAAAAAACTTATCTTATAAAATAACTGCTTGTAATGTAAAAATACGATGTAAACTACGGGGCTTAGTGATAAGGCTACTGTTGTCTTCTTTTTCCCCCGGCCATGTAAATATTTATTTATATATTTTGGTATTGTAGCATTATTTAAACGGCGAAATATATATATATATATATATATATATATATATATATATATATATATATATATATATATATATATATATAAAATAAAGAGCACTGCGTATTTTAGAGTTGATCAAACCTCTCCCCAATTACTTAATTGAACGCTTTTTGCAGATCTATCCTTCCCTAATCTCCCTTAGATACATTATACAACTCCAAATCCCAACTTGAAGACATATGTCTTCAAAATTGGGAGCTGTCATCTATACTTTCAAAACTATTTAACAAGTGCTTATCAGAGTCTTGTGTTCCAGCCTTCTCGAAAGCGCAACTGTTATCCCTATTTTCAAAAAATTTTGGAGAGCGATCTGACTCGTCCAACTACCGTCCTATTAGTCTTCTTCTCATTATAAAAAAGGTTTTTGAGTCTTTAATTAACAAGCCCTTAATCTCTCAACTTAAATGTAATAACTAACTTTCTGACCATCAATATGGATTTTAATCTTCTCATTCTACTGCTGATTTGTTAACAGTAATACCCGATAGATTTTATTGTACATTAGATAAATAAGCTTTCTTCTTACGGTGTATCGTTTTTAAGCTTATTGAATTCTTCCTAACCAATTGTAGCATAAAAGTTGTTCTCGATGGACAGCACTCTTCTTCATATCCTGTTACTTCAGAGGTTCTTAAAGATTCTATCCTTGGTATAATCTTTTTAATTTACATTAACGATCTCCCAGAACGATTCTCACATCTAAGGTGGCATAGTTAGGAAAGATAATGTTACAAAATTTTTAGGTGATTTTTTGGTAAAAAACTAAAAACATTCTTTCTCTATTTTTAATAAATAATTTTGGAAAAGAAGATTGAACTTCTTTTTTTTTAAAGGAAGAATGAAATAAAGAAAACTTCGTTATACTTGAGTCAATAGAAAGTTTGTTTGCTCTAAACCATTCTGAAGTTTTTTTTGGTTGTTTTACTGACGAAAATCTATTTTGAATAAACATATAGCATATTTAGAGAGTAAAATATCCAAAAGCATTGAAATAATATACCAGTCACTTTACTCATTAAAAAAAATTATACTCAAACAAATCTACTGCAGCTTTGTTCAAAGTTACCTAATCTACGGTTATTTAGCATGGAGTAGTACCAATAAAATTTAACTACCCCGTGGGCACAAAAGTTTTTAAAACGTCTAAGGAAACGTATTTTAAACGTTTTAAATACGTCTTGTGCCCACTGAATAGAATCTCTCTATCGTAAACAGAAAAATGCTATACGTGTGACTTAAAAATAAAAAAGAACACTCAAAATTAAAGTGAAACATCTGTTATAGTATGTCAACTTATCTTGATAAAATTCTTTATATTAAAATTTCTAGGGGTTCTAGATATACCCTATATGTATATACCCTCGTTATTCAAGTAATATAAAAAAGCCGTTATATAAATATAAAAAAAGCGATGCAAGAACGCATTACATTGAAGTTTTATTATTTGTTTGTTTTTTTAACGGTTTTTTTATTTTACTTGAATAACGAGAGTATATATTACCCCTAAAAATATTGTATTTTAATATGAAGATTTTTATAAAGATAAGTTTACATACTATAACAGATGTTTTATTTTAACTTAATTATATAAAAACTTATCTGAGATGCTAGCTTTTAAAAAAACACTTAAGCCTCTTTTTGAACATAAGTCTTTATTAACATTGTTTGAACTAAATTTATATAATGTTATAGGTCTTGTGTATATTAGCAAATGCAAAAAAGTTCATGAATTTTGTATAGTCTTTATAAACAAAAATCAGAGTAAAAGATTTATTGCGGATAAATAATACCCTGTTAGAGCCTTCATGGAATAACAAGCTTGAGCAACTTAAAATTATTTTTGCGCACCACATATCTGGAACAAGTTTTTACTACTTAATTTAAATAATATTGATTTAAAAAACTTAAATTGCCTTAAAAAACCATTAAAAAGAGTACTTTAAAGTATAAAAATTTAGTTCCTTATTTTTTCAAAATTTATTCTATGCATGCTTCTTAAACAATTTCTTATTTTTTATTATATATAAATTTATTTTTAATATTGCATTATCAATAAATGTGTAAATTTTTGAATAAAATAAAACGACGTTAAATATAGAATGTTATCTGACATTTTTATACCAGTATAATGTAACAATTTTATGTAAAATTTTTATGAATATGTTTTTATATTTATGGCAATGTAAAGCGGTTCTTGATGATAAGGCCATTTGCTGCTTGTATCTATCCATTAATAGACATTATGCTTGTTTCGCATGTGGTTGAATTATTAAAAGTTCGCAGAATAATTGATTTAAGTTATAAATTTTTGCTTTTGCAAAAATTTATAACTTAAATCAAATATTCTTTCGACGTTAATCCATATACATTGTATCAAAGTTGGGTTATATACATTAGATCAACGATCATAATAGTTATTTTTATAAACTTAAAATTTATGCTGACATATTCTAATTATTTTCAGCGGCGTTGCGCAAAGTTTAACTTTAAGACTCCGCTTAATTTTTATATGTATATATCTTGTATGTATAACTTAAATTTTTTTTGTACTCATAAAGATACTATAATAAGAGTGCCAACAGTGGCATGTTGTGCATGGATGGTGTCCCTGTTCGTATTTTTGGTGTGTATTGTTGAGGCTACATTTGGAGCCTTTATTACGGTTTAGGGTTTATTAATAGAAATGAGGCAATGGCTTGGACTATTAGATAGTGTACTGAGTACTATCTGTGCTTTAAGTCAAGTTCTTTAGTCAATTTAAAAAATATCTATTTCCATATATAAAATCACTAGTTCCATATCGCTCTCCTTCATCTCATGGCTGCAGTTTTTTTAATGTTATTTCTAATCAAATTAACCAAGCCCTCTCTTTATCCTTCAGACAATATCGTTGTTGTTTATGAATTTATTGATCTTCCCTACTCAATTTATGTTTTGTTTCTAATCCAAGTCAGTGCTCAGTTTCTTCACATTTGTGAATTTCTTTGTGATAGCCTTTAGGTAGAAACCTTTTGCCTTCCTGCAAACAAATGTACTACTTATGTAACTTCTTGAATTCAGGCTGGCATGAAATCTTTTATTCTCTCTCGACAATTCCAAGTCAAGTCTCACTCTACTCCGTGGTTTTCCTCTCATTGTGCTGCTTCAATTTCCAATCGTAACCAATACTTCGATATCTATTGCCAAAACAATTCTCCAAAAAACAGACGGCTGTCTACTATTGCTAGAAACCACTGTTAAAAAGTTTTGTCTGACGCCGGAGCCCGCTGTTCTCATGTCACGAAATCTTGTATTTCATCTTAAAAATTAGGCCTCCAAGACTCCAGGAGAATTTTTAACAGTGTCTATAATAAGGGCAAATCTGTCATTCCAACTCTCTTACATGGTTCAAATTTTGTCACTTCACCTAAAGACAAAGCTGAGCTATTTGCTAAACACTTTTCATCACTCTCATCTCTTGATTCCACTAATCACATCCTACCTGATATAGCCAACAAACAGGTTGATCCATTACTTGATGTTCGTATCACTCCAGCTTCTGTATCTAAATTAATTTCCTACTTAGACTCTTTTACAACTGGTGGTCTAGAAAAAATACCTGTTATGATCTTGCAAAATTTCCCTCCAGAGCTGTCGTCTATACTTTCAAACTATTTAAAAAGTGCTTATCAGAGCCTTATTTTCCAGCATGCTGAAAAGGGGCATCTGTTTTCCCAATTTTCAGAAATTCTGGAGAGCAATCTGACTCGTCTAACTACTGTACCGTTATTCTTCTTCCTACCATGAGCAAGGTTTTTCAGTCTTTAATTTACAAACACCTAATCTTTTATATTGAATATATTAACTTGTTCTAAAATTATAAAAGTTGTTCTCAATGAACAGCACTCTTTTTTATTTTCTGTAACTTAAAGTGTTCCTCAAGGTTTTATCCTCAGCCAAATGTTTTTGTTAATTTACATTAACGATCTTCCAAAAATTCTTACATCTAAAGTGGCATTTTTGGCTGAAAGTACTATCATTTATTCTTGGTAAAAAGCCAGCACTCTCTGATTGCCAGATTTAGCAACAGCACAAATGTGCATAATAAACAAACGCTTTTGTGCACTCCATAACGTAGAGAGTCACACTAAATTATCTCCATACAGTAAGTTGTTATTAGAACACTAACTGTTATTAAAAAAATTAGAACACTGCCCTGTCTAATAAAAATCACTACTTTTATACATTAGGAATTAATGGCATGAATACTTAAAAACAAATGTAAGTCATAATATTTATTGATAAAATTCAACTAAGCATTAAGCAACCTAAAACTAAAATAAACAACTTAAGCCTTGAAACTTTGCTTCTGTTATGATGTAGTTATTTATTTACTATTACTGTTCACTATTTGAGAATGTAGAAAGAAATTCCATTCTATAATTCCAAAATCCATAAAACTCCAAACAACCTCTTCTTAAACCTCTACTTGTATTTGCAATCTTACAAACAACACCAAAACAAAATATTCTTACAAACAACATCAAAACAATGTATTCTTACAAACAACATCAAAACAATGTATTCTTACAAACAACATCAAAACAATAATTAAAAATAAAAATTACTAAAGATAAAGAGAAAAAGAACTCAAACAAAAAAAATTCGAGGAACAACTCGTGTGAAAATTACAAAGCAAAAAAACTTCCACTAGGCGGCACTTTAACTTTCGTTTACATTTGAACTCTTTTACGTAACAAAAAATCTGTAATTCTGCTCAAAAATTTTTATTTGCACAAAATTTTAAAAAACGCGGAAAACATATTATACCGTCATACTAAACGTATTACTGATACTAATAATATATAGAGTTAAAATATAATATTTTAAAAATATATATACATACATTTTTAAAAGTTAACATCTTAGATAAGCTTTTATAAAATTTAATTAAGTTGAAACATCTGGTATAGTATGTAAACTTATCCTCTTTCTTATAATAAATTACAATATTTCTTGGGGTTATATATACCCTCGTTATTCAAGTAATATAAAAAACCGTTAAATAAAAAAACAACAAATAATAAAACTTCATTGTAATGTGTTCTTGCGTCTTAAAAAAGAAAAATAAGGTTTCCAAAACGAAGATGTGGCGTAATCACCGTCGTTTTCATTCAAACCGCCTTCACCTGGAGAACACTGGTGAAACTGTATTTCTGTAGGACTCTCTCACTTTTCTCTTAAAATAGTCTTCCTCTACTTTAACAGTGTTGTTATTATTCCAGCCAAAGGCACCATGGCAATTTTTGGAATGCCCCGCTACGGCCGAATTTTTCCATTTTCCCTCAAAAGTATGTTTTTGATGTTGGCAAATGCGAGTTGAAACCCTGAGTTTTGTTTCACCTACATAGAGCTTTCCACACGAACACTCCAGTTTGTAGACTCCTGGGTAAGAGATGTTGGGAAGTCGAGGCTTGTTTTTTTGAGTTATTAATTGTTGAAGGTTTTTTGGTGATTTAAAAACTGGAGTATAGCCTACACTTTTAAATATCTGTTTTAATTGATTACTTAATTTTGGTACCCATGGTAGAGAAATATAATTTGGTTCTAGTTTTTTGATGTTATTGTTGTTTTTTTGTTTATTATTTTGATTATTTTGCTTATTGTTTTTGATTTTTTTGACATTGTTTTGAAGTATTTTTTTATCATAACCATTTTCTGTAAACATTTCTGTTAGAATCTTTAATTCATGATTTATGTGTTCTTTACTGCATAATGCAAAAGCTCTTTGGATAAAACCTTTAAATACACCATAAATTATTTTTGGATCGTGACAAGAATGCGGCTTTATTTGCACATTAGTTATTGCATCTTTACGATAGATATTAAAAAGATATGTTCCGCATTTGTTATTTGTTATTGATAGATCGAGAAAATTTGTTGTGTGTGAATCACTTTCTTTTTCAATCGTATATTAGATATTTGTGTGTTGATTATTTAACAAGTCAAGAAAACGTTCTGATTCTGCCTCATTTATAAAACGGGAATGGATATCATCTACATACCTTTTAAATGATTTTACACATATTGGTTGTGTAAGATATTGTGCCTGTAGTAACGCTTTTTCTTCATAATGTTGTAGAAAAGTCTCTGCCATAACTACCATTAATGATAAACCTATAGGACCAGCATCTTCCAATGTGTGTATGTTGCTTTCATGTAAAATATAACAATTTGACAAACACAAATCTAAAAGCATTTTTATTTCTGATAAAGATAATTTTGATTTAAAGACAGGACTGTTACGGAGTTGTTCTAATAAAATATCGATTGATTCTTTAATTGGTATTAAGGGTAAAGATTAACAATATCGAAGGAAACTTGAAATTCACCAGCATCAGTATCTAACAACATTCTATAGGTAAGTAAGATTGTGCAGAATTTGATTAAAATAGCGGTAGGAATAGATGATTGGAATACATTTAAATCCGGTTTGAAGGAAAGTATAATCAGATGCGGCTACATTGTCCGTCACTGGTTTTATTTTGTCGGTTCATACAGCTCTTTTATTTGTTTTTTGAGCAGTTTTACAAAAGCGGAGTTCTAGAGTTGGGAGAGGGATGTAACCACAAGTAGCCTCCTCATCTGTAGTGGCCTTGGTATAAAAAAAAAAAAAAAGCTTATAAAGTTAATAAAAGTAATAAAGTCATTAACATACATTTAAGCATCATTTCTTAATGATGGCAAACGTTTCAATTCGGTTCAAGAAATAGAGACACTAGTGAGTCAAGAGCAACATTTATTGTTGATTTCACAGCTTTGACCACCCATTGTGCTTATGAAAATATACTGGTCATGTTGAACGTGAATGTTTTTGTTGTGGAGCCAAGCATAATCCATAGACATGTTTTTTCAAATATCATGAGTGTTTTTTTGATTTTATTGCAGAAAAGTTTTTCAAAAATAAAAAAATAAAAACGAGTTTCTATTAGTGTTTTTTATATCTTTGTTTAAATTTAAATTTCACAATTTTCTCAATAGCAAATATAAGAGCTGACAGATTACTTTTTACACCATTTTTTTAAATCACCAAAAAACCTTCAACAATTAACAACTCAAAAAAACAAGCCTCGACTTCCCAACAACTCTTACCCAGGAGTCTACAAACTGGAGTGCTCGTGTGGAAAGCTCTATGTAGGTGATACAAAATTCAAGGTTTCAACTCGCATTTGCCAACATCAAAAACATACTTTTGAGGGAAAATGGAAAAATTCGGCCGTAGCAGGGCATTCCAAAAATTGCTATGGTACCTTTGGCTGGAATAATAACAACACTGTTAAAGTAGAGGAAGACTATTTTAGAAGAAAAGTGAGAGAGTCCTTGGAAATACAGTTTCACCAGTGTTCTTCAGGTGAAGGCGGTTTGAATGAAGACGACTTCGACCTAACACCGTGATTACGTCAACGGTGTTAGGTCTTCGCAAATGGCGGTCGCGTTTTTTTAACGGTAAATGAGAAAAAGAAAAGAAAAAATTTATTACTATATATTTTTATAATTAACATATTTATACTACATATTTATTATTATATATATTTTTTATTATTATTATATAGTTTTATTTGTTACTGTATAGATTTTTTAGGATAATATCCAGTGGCGGATTTACTATATGCGAGGCCATAGGCAAGTTTTCTATTATATTAGTTGAGTTTTTAATTCTTGTGTTCTATTGTGTTTTGGATATTTATTAGAACGTAACGAAGCAAAAAACGCACATAGGTTTTAAATGTAAATTAAGTATTTTTTTTATTTTGGATGAAGATGCACTAATAAGACTACTTAAAATGCGATACCATTTATTTTTTTCGCAGATTTTAGGAGGATCGATTACATTGACTTAAAACTTAACCTTTCTGACTTTTAAAGACGCAAACTCATCAATTAAATCAGAACAGTCCAAAGACCGACTTATTTTATTTTCAATGGAAATTAAAGCTAATGCAGATAAGCGGTCTTGACCCATAGTGGAACGTAAATAGTTTTTTGAGTTTTAATTTGGAAAATGACCTCTCTGCGCTTGTCACTGAAATAGGGGAAGTTAGTAAAATTCGTAGGGCAATAAATAAGTTTGAAAAAATTTCGATTAAAGAATTTGCCGTAATATACTTCAAAATTTCCAGTGCATCTTTCGATTCCGCCGAAACTTTCATTCTTAAAAATGTATTTATTTCCGAGTATAACTCTTCATGGTTCACGTCCGATTCTTCTGTACTAGGATTACTCAGTGATATTTCTAAATTTTTACAATCATTCATTTTACAATTACATTCATTTGCATCTAAACTTCGCATTTTTTCGGTACGGGTTAAAAAACCTAATATTTTGTTGTATGAATCAAGCATTTTGAATCTTTCATTTAAGCTTACTAATGCAACATCAATTATTGCATTAAAAAAATCTACTTTATATTTAGACTTTCCATTTAGAGGTATATCAGTTCCTTCATATTCAAAAAACATCGTTTTCGGCTAAGCCGCACTTGAGGGAATACTGGCTCAGTACCTAATTTTATAGCTATTTCTTCAGATTTTTTAATAATTGATTCAAATGATTCATCACTTCTGAATGATTCTAAAAAAATTTTCGTAGTTTCCACCAATTTTATCATATTAGAAATATCTGCCGAGGGATTCTGCATAACTTTACTTACTTTGTTAGTTTCAAACAATAAATCATGCCAAATTGTAAGTGAAAGTATAAATTGATATGAGGATATCTCATTTGCAAGACCGTTAGCTTCAGAAACAGCAACTCCAATTGAACTTGAATCTGCAACTTTGTATAAAGCTTCTATAATTTGAACCAAATTATCTTTTACAAATTTTATACTATTTATACGGCTTTCCCAACGCGTATCTGATAATGATTTAACAGTCATTTTACAAACACTTTGCAGTATGTCCCATCGAACGGTTGATGCAGCAAAAAATGTAAAAATTCGTTGAACAGTACCAAAAAAGTTAATTGCAATTGATACTGATTTCGCAGCATCACATACCATTAGATTAAATGTGTGGTTAGCACATGGAACGTAAAGAGCTCTGGGATTTTTTTCTTTGATTAAAGCTTAAACCCCTTTGTATTGCCCTCGCATGTTAGCACCATTATCATACGATTGCCCGCGACAATTCATTAGATCCAAATTATACTCAGCTAATAAATTTTAAAAAGTTTCAACTAAACCTGAACCAGTGCTATCAGTTATGTGAAAAAAACCACAAAAAAATTCTTCAATTTGTACTTCTTCCTGATAAATTTATCGCATCTCAAAAGAATTTAAAACTGTTCCTTATGACTTACATCAGGAGTGCAATCCATGATAACAGAAAAAGATTTTGATGACTGTACAGAAGATACGATAGTTTTCAGTATTCTTCTCGATATAAGTCCAATTATTTCATTCTGCACATCTTTTCCAATATAAGTGTCAAAGCATTCTTTATTTTTAATTCGTTTGAGATGCTCTAACATAACTGGATCAAATTTTGCAATAAGTTCTACTTGTGCCAAGAAGTTTCCATTATTAGGCTGATAAAGTTCCTCACGGTGTCCACGAAAAGGTAATGATCTTTCAGCTAACATTAGCACTATAGCAAAAAGACGTTCAAGTACCAAGTGCCAATGTTTCTTCTCATTTTCTATCATTCTCTGCAAATTTTGATCAATTGTTACATTTGATTTTAAATTAACTGACATATTCATCCATTTTTGCATACAGCTAATGTGATCCTGAGATTTATCATGTTGTTTTAACGTAGAACCTATATTTTTCCAATCTGAATAACCTTCAGTCGAAGATAAACATATTTTTCGGGTAGGAAAAATTTTGCAACAAAAGCAAAATACCGAATTAATTTGTATAGAATACACTAGCCAGCTTCTAGAAACTTCTTCACCGTTAGCAAGAACTCTCGTTTAGAAACTAGTATTAAATCTGCGACCCGATTTATCGGCTTTAAAATTTATTTGTTTAACCTGAGTCGGTCCTTTTTTAACAATATCGACTCTTTCTCGTTCATTAAACAAAATAGGCCATAACCCCGGGTCGTCGTAAACAATAACCACATCAGTTATGTCTTGTTGTGCTTTATGCAATTGAGGATTCGAAGCTAAAACAAAATCATTAGAAGCTAACAAAGACTCTTGAGACAAATTCATTTCAAAATTTTTTTCATGGGTGTCCGGTAATAGGACAGCAGAAACTTCAGAATTTGAAACATCAAAAGATAAAGACGCTAAAGATGTTTCAGACTGGTCTGATAAAATATCTACCAATTTTTCTGAAACATCTTGCGAAGTATAGCACCTACATCAAAAGTTGTGTTAGTACCTGATGATATATTAAAAAAACTTGTCACTGGTTTAGTTTTCTTTAACATATCTGTAAGTTTTTTCCTATTTCTTTTTTTTTCGGCACCCAAAGCCCATTTTCTTCCAGTGTCTCGATCACGATGAGGATTCATAATTAAATAACGATGAATATAAACTTAAACTTTTTCTAAAGTTTGATATTTATTTATAAATATATAATATAATTTATATAATATTAATATAAAAGCGAATAATCAGAAGAATAGCCAAGGAAAGAGCAGAAGTCGTCAATATAAAATGTATAATCAGAAGAATAACCAGGAGAAAAGCAAAAATCGTCAATATTAAAATCGCATAAATTACTAAGAACACCAAAAAAGAACGTCTGAACTATAAGAATTATAATTTAGAAGTGAAATGGAAAACAAGTAATCTCTATTTTTACATCATTCATTACTTACATTATACAAAAAAATTGTAACTCGCACACAATCATAACACAACATTTTTTATACCAACAACAATCATACTATAGCTGTAGCAATATAACAAACTATAACAAACGAGAAACTAAAAACAAAATTGTTGTCAGGAAAAATAAAAAGATCGTTAATGAAGACATTAAAGTGCTCACAAAAACAAAAATGGCATAGCGACGTCAAACAAATATAATACTACAGAAACCACAAATCTTTTCAATATAAAACCAAAAACGTACCAGGATTTTGTATATTAAAATGTACATAAAGAACTCAACTCATAAAATGCATAAAAACTCAAAGTCAGAAGGAAGGAACAAGCGTCCTCATGAAAATATTAATGTAAAATAATAAAAATAGTATGTAAATGTGATAAATTAGTAAAAGAAAAATCAGTCTTTGTTGTAAGTTCTGTAACGTCGAGTCTAATCAAAAGCCAGCGTAAGGAGTGAATATAAAAGCCACAACAATAATAAGGGAAGTGCCAGTCGTAAATCAAAGAACCCAAGATGGCTTTAACAGCAATGCAAGGAGAGTCTCCAACTTTAGACTTCACCAACTAACCAAGGATATTCCCAGGGAGGGGGCAGCCCCGCTTATGGGACTATTGTCAATAACTGTTAGCAAATGTAGCCATACTTCATCGAATCCACAATGGATAAAACACCTATACATGGAATAAACACTGATCTATGGCTCAAAGTGAAACCGCTACAACAAATACCCGGAACCAGCATAACATCCCATCACTGCTCAGATTATGTCTTGTGCAACAGTAAAAATGTAAAGACAATATTATATAAAATAAATAAACAAACAAACAAAAATTCATTCATTTAGGAGAATGGAAAAACAGAAAAGGCCTTTGAGACGTGTAGGTGTATATGGGCAAAGATATATTTGTCACAGTCATTGTCAATGTATATGAGACTAGAAACCGCATACTCTTTTATATGGTTGCCAGGCATTATGTATAACGCAAAAAAAAATTGCTACATACATAATAATAGATGTATATGTAAAGTTGAATATTTTATAAAAATACTGTTTATAAAAATACTATACGCATACATTATATTGAATTTTAAAAAATGAGTTTCGTTGTTTATATTTATTGTACTTAGAAATTTTTTTTATATTACTTGTACTAAGAAAAAAAAATGCAAGGCCACCTGAGCGCGAGGCCACAGGCAAATGCCTGCTATGCCTGTGCTTAAAACCGCCGCTGATAATATCATAATAAATATTATTTAATATTGATTTATATTATTTTAGTTTAAATATTAGTATTTTATCATTCTGTCTTTCTAATTAAACAATATTATAAATTATTATTTGTTCATTGAAAGGTAATCTACTATTATATTATTAACTACTATATTATTTAATCGTTGTTATATGTATATATATATATAAATATAATCTATGTTAGTTAGTTAAATGTTGTTATATGTTATTTACCTATTTGTTATTATACCTAGTATTTTAATATTTATTATTAATAAATTATCGCTAAGTATATAACTTTATTAAATTATTATAAACATTTATTATAACATTAACTTTAGTTTTTTTCTTATTAAAACATATATTTAAATCGATTAACCGAAATTACGTAAATATAATAGCAATATTTATTTATTTATATTTTATTGACTTTGTCTTAATATCTTAATTGTTTAGCCTAATATTTGTTAATTTGTTTTAAATACTTTATATTATAATTAGTTTAGTATTTGATTCTTTTATATAGTAACGTTTAAATCTTATACATAACAATACATTAACTTTAACACTTTACTCATTCAATAAACTCTATTATGGAAAGTTTTCCTTGCATTGTATGCCACAAAAATGTTGCTAAAAATCACAAATCTATTCAGTGTGACAAATGTAATTTCTGGGTACACATCAAATGCAATAACATTAGTAGCAAACAGTATTCTGATTTAATTTCTGATCCACAGACCTGGTTCTGTATTATTTGTGATCCTCAACCTAGTTCAATTAAAACACTTAATTTAAATGTTTCAACTAATTCCCCTAATCTCAATTATTTGTTTAAGTGTCTAAACAAAGTAAACAATTGTGTCTTAGATTGTAAGTACTACAATGTTGATAATTTTAATGCCTTAGATCTTAACCTAAACCCATTAAATTTCTTACACTTAAATATTTCCTCACTTTCTTTTCATATAGATGAGTTAAAATCTTTAATTAGTTCCTTTAAATTTCCTCCATGTGTTATTGCTGTGTCTGAGACAAGGCTGAAACAACATGTATCACCCAAAAGTAATGTTGAAATTGAAAATTATGGGATAGAACATGCACCAACTGAGTCCAGTTGTGGCGGTGCCCTACTTTACATTAGTTCTACTTATATATATAATAAGAGAGATGACCTTTTATTGTACAAAGCACATAAACTTGAATCAGTTTTTAAAGAAATAATAGATCCTAAAGGAAAAAATACAATCGTTGGTTGTATCTACCGTCACCCTTGCATGTCAATTTATTGGAAAAACTTACAAAAGAAAATAAAAATGTTATGCTTATGGGTGACTTCAATATTAATCTTCTTAATTATGAAAACTCGCCTGAAATATCATTTTTCATTAATAATATGTGTCCAAATGCTTTTTTTCCTTACATTTCATTGCCAACGAGAGTCAATGTAAATTCAAAAACTCTAATTGATAATATTTTCATTAATTTTCACTCTAACAACATTACATCAGGTAACCTAATAATTTCCATCTCAGATCATTTAGCACAATTTGTTCAAATCCCAAGTTTTCACTCCAAATATACAACAGAAAAGATATACAGAAGGTGTTTTCGAAGGTTCAACAATAATGCTTTTCTAGGTGATGTTAAGAGTATTCCTTGGTCCCAATTAATAAAAGAAGAAGACGACTCTAATCAATCTGTTAAATTATTCATGCAAAATTTTGAAAATATTCTTAAAATACATGCGCCATTAAAACCTCTTACAAAAACACAAATTAAATTCAAAAGTAAGCCGTGGATAACTCAAGGCATTTTGAAGTCAATTAAAATAAAAGATAGACTGTACAGCAAATTTCTCAATCATTCGTCAACTATAGTAAAAGAAAGAACAATTAATTTATTTAAAGCATTCAGAAATAAAATCAGTAATTTAATAAAAATAAGTAAAAAAACTTTTATTCGAATTTCTTTCAAAACAATTTACACAATATGAAAAATACATGGAAAGGAATTAGAGAAATAATTAATATTAACAACAGTTTCACAAAAAAACAGTCTATTAATCTTATGATCAACAACAACTTAATTATCGATAATAAAACTATTGCTAATTCATTTAATGATTATTTTTTAAATATATCAGTGAATATTTCTGAAAAAATTGAACCTTTAATTAATAAATTTAACGATTTTCTTAAAATCCCAAATTTTAACTCATTTTTTCTTTCACCTGTTACAAAAGAAGAAATTGAAACAATTATTTCCGTGATGAATGATAGGAAAAGTATCGGCCCTAATAATCTTCCCATTTCAATTCTTAAACTATCTTCAAAAATAAAATCTGAACCTATCTCTAAATGGTTAATAACTCATTTAAAAAAGGAATTTTTCTTGACGTTTTTAAGATTGCTAACATTATTCCAATTCACAAAAATGGGTCAAAGCTTGAACCATCTAGTTACAGACCTATTTCTTTGTTATCCAATATCGGAAAAATATTTGAAAAAACTATGCACAAAAGACTGTACAGCTTTTTTGATACCTTTAATTGCTTTCATAAATTACAATACGGATTTAGACGTAATCATTCTACTACACATGCGCTAATTGATTTTACAGAAACTTTAAGAAAAAAAGCATTCGACACAGTAAATCACGATGTTCTTCTTGCCAAATTACAATACTATGGTGTACGTGGAATTCCACTTAAATGGTGTAAATCCTACTTAAATAACAGACTTCAATACGTTACAGTTAAGGAAACATCTTCAATAACCAAAACTATAATTTCGGGAGTCCCACAAGGGTCAATATTGGGGCCTCTGCTTTTCCTTGTATACATCAACGAACTAAACACCTGCATTGATAATGTTTTAACATACCATTTCGCCGATGACACTAACCTGTTAATTGTTGAAGATTCGCATGAAAAAATGCAGTTAAAAACTAATGAGGCCATATTTTCTGTTATTAATTGGCTCAGAGCAAATAAAATTTCACTAAACGCTACAAAAACTAAAATAGTAGTCTTTAAAACCAAAACCCAAAAAAACAAGGAACAATGCACTTTTAACATTAATCGAAAAATATTAACTTCGTCAAAAACTGTGAAGTACCTTGGAGTTTGGCTGGATGAGAGTCTTTCTTTTAAGTACCATCAAACTTACTTACAGACTAAGCTAAGCCGATCAGTCTAAATGTTAGCCAAGATCAGACATTTCGTAAATTTTGAAACACTTATGAGTATTTATCATGCCATATTTGGATCGCACCTTAGGTATGCGTGTCAGATTTGGGGTAAAAAAAAAAGGTCCGTTAAACCAGCTAGTTTCACTTCAAAACAAAGCCCTTAAAATTATTCACTTTCAAAATTTCCTATTTGACAATGTTTCTCTACTGTATAAATTGTCTAAAATTCTTCGGCTTAACGACAATATTACTTATTTAAATTGTTCATTTGTATGGGATTATTTTCATGATAAACTTCCAATTTCCTTCAAGAACTTTTTCCTTCAAATATGTAACAAACATTCTCACTTCCTAAGATCTTCTTCATGCAACAATATCTTTGTAGAACATACTAGGACAATAAAATTTGGCAGCGAATCAATTAAACATCAGTGCACCAATGCTTGGAACAATCTCCCTCATTCTTTTAAAACTGAAAACTCAATTTCACGATATAATTTTCTCAATAAATTAAAAAAAACACTATTTGGATAACTACTAGAATAATAACATCAATAAAAGCAATATATCACTGTTAATTGTCTTACTGAAAATACTCTCTCTTGTATATTTTATTTATTTTATCTTTTTTTTTTAGAATATTTACATTTATGTTTTTTTTTTAATTTTTTTTTAAGTATAGGCATATTTAAATATACCATTGTTAGTATTATTATTACCTTTATTTTTATTAATATCATTATTTATATTAATACCATTATTTTTATTGTTATTAATACCATTTTTATTATTATAGTTATTATTAATGTTATTATTATTGTTAACGTTATGATTTTTAGAGTTGTTATTATTTTATTCTTATGTTCTTTATTATTATATTCATTAATATTAGGTGTTTACGCATCAATCATATATATATATTCAATCATATATATATTCTGAAAATAAATTTTCACGGCTGTTTACAAGTAGTATTGAAATACTAATCTCAAGTAAATACCTTCAAAAAATAGTTTATTTATATACAATTAATCTTAGTAATAACAATAATAATAATATTAATAATAACAATAATAATAATAACAATAATAATAATAATAATAATAATAATAATAATAATAATAATAATAATAAAGTAATTATAATAATTTAAATAAATCGGTTTAACTTTCCATACATCAATCGTTTTTACATACAAAGTTACAGTTACAAACAGTAATAAACTGACAAAGCGTAACAACGAACGATGACATAAAAACGACTATTGCTAAAAAAATTATAAAGATTTAGTAAATATATTAATATAATCATAGTTGTTTTAATATAATAATCAAAATATTTGCAAATATTATAATCAAATAAATAAATACAATATAAACAGAAAAACACTGCCAAAATCAAAATAAAACAAAAGTAGTAAAGCATCATTAGTAATTATACTATTTGTAAACATCCTTGAGTTGTAAAATCATGTAATTCAGAATATATATATATATATATATATATATATATATATATATATATATATATATATATATATATATATATATATATATATATATATATATATATATATATATATATATATATATATATTGATTGATTGATTGATTGATTGATTGATTGATTGATTGATTACGTCACATCGTCGTTTTTGAAACCTTATTTTTATTTTTTAAGACGCAAGAACACATTACATTGAAGTTTTATTATTATTTTTTTTTTTCAACGGTTTTTTATATTACTTGAATAACGAGGGTATATATAACCCCTAGAAATATTGTAATTTATTATAAGAAAGAGGATAAGTTTACATGCTATACCAGATGTTTCAACTTAATTAAATTTTATAAAAGCTTATCTAAGATGTTAACTTTTTAAAATTATATTGCCGCCAAAAAATCATATCTCAAGACAAACTGTAAATTGAAGATTGATTGATCGAAAACTTTGTTGCTACGTTGCTGCTAAAAAACCACTGCTTAAACCAATTGATCGGTTAAAACGTATCAAATTTTGTAGAGCTATTTTAAAAATGACTAATTATGAACTAAAAAGAATAATATTTAGTGACGAATCAAACTTTACAGTTATTAACCGAAAGAACAGAGTGATTATCCGAAGACACAATACTGCTCAAAAATTTAGCACACATTAGATTTAAGTTTCGTTTTTTTCTTTAAAAATGACATAAAAGTAAAAAATAAGAAATTCAGGGTTTTTTAAAAAACGAAACATTTATTTAAACTTTTTTTAATTACATTAAGAGAAAAACAACTAAAAAAAAAAACAAAGGTCTGCCACTAAATATCTTTAATCAAAGTTAGTATATAAAAAAAAGGTAAAAAAAAGCTGCTCATAAGTTTAGCACACCTGGATTTAAGTTTGCTTTAATAGCAAGATCAATAAGGGATATGCCCACCTTTGTTCTTTATGCATAGTTCACATCTTCTTTTAATTGAATCAAAAAGTTTTCGGCAATAATCTGTTGATAAGCTTTTCAAACTTTCCCTAAGATGTTCAGCTGATGTTACGGGAGCTTTAGTGAGTTTGCGGTCCAGTACAGTCCATATATTTTCGATTGGATTAAGGTCAGGTGATCTAGCTGGCCACTGAAGTACCTTAATGTTTTTTTCTTGAAATCAAATAGTCACCGTTTTCGCCTTGTGACAAGGAGCGTTGTCTTGTTGAAACTGCCACTCCGACTCATTGCTAAAAAAGATGTCTCTAGTCGGGATTAAATGATTTTCTAGCGTTTCTATATATTTATGTTGATCCATACGACCATCGTATAAGTAGCAGAGACCTGGGCCGTCATAAGTGATGCAACCCCATATGCCTACAGAACCTCCACCACCTTGTAGTCGCGGCACAATGAAGCGACTACGAAACATCTCATTATAGTGTCTTCGGATAATCACTCTGTTCTTTCGGTTAATAACTGTAAAGTTTGATTCGTCACTAAATATTATTCTTTTTAGTTCATAATTAGTCATTTTTAAAATAGCTCTACAAAATTTGATACGTTTTAACCGATCAATTGGTTTAAGCAGTGGTTTTTTAGCAGCAACGTAACAACAAAGTTTTCGATCAATCAATCTTCAATTTACAGTTTGTCTTGAGATAAGATTTTTTAGAGCCAAATTTACTTCTTGTGCAATCTCTTTGGCTGAGTATTTAGGGTTTTTTCTTGCAATTCTATAGATACTATTATCATCGGTGATACTTGTTATTCTTGGTCGTCCAGATCGGTTTTTGTCTGCAGTAGTGCCAGTTTTTTCAAATTTTTGAATTGTTCTGAGTACACATGAACGAGATACAGACTTAAGAGTTCGAGCAATTTCAGAACTGTTGAAACCACCAAGGTGTAGTCCTACAAAACGCTGTTTTATTTCAGAGCTATTTGATTTTTTTCCCATCTTATTGGTCAAATTATGGACAAAATTTAAGCGAAAAATACCAAGTTTATTTCAAATGAGATAATACATACTATGTATATCTTAGAAGGTTTTGTTAAGTTAAAATGTAAAAATGGATAGTTAAATTTACTTTTTAGTAAAAATTTGACATCAAAAAGTAAAGAGCGGCAGTTAAAAGACAATAGAAGTGCAAATGTGCTAAACTTATGAGTAGCTTTTTTACACCGCTTTAATTAGCGGTCTCTGTTTAAGTTAAAAATAGATGGTTAAATTAACGTAATTTTTTTTTCTTTTTATTTTTCTATATAAGGTATGTTTTAATTAACTGTAAAAAAAATAAACTGAAATGGCATAAGAAGTATACCGCCTAAAAATTCAATTAAAAGAAGAAAAATGAAACTTAAATCTTATGTGTGCTAAATTTTTGAGCAGCATTGTAGTATTGGATTATATCATAACATCAACGCATTAAAAAACGCAAAGAAAAACGCAGCAAAATCAAAAAATCAATGGATATTTCTTCAAAGATGCGTTAAACATTGCATCATCCCAAGATTTCTTCGTATAAAAAATCCACTGAACAGTAAATTTAGTAAATGCTTAATGATAAAAGTTAAAAAAGATTTACTTCTATATACCCAAAAGCTAGCAAAAAAAAGATATTTCTGCAACATAATTTTTAATCAAAAAATCAGAAGAATTTATAAAATCATGTGTAAATAATGAAGATTTTCAAAAAATTACAAACATTACAGATAAGTCCTACAAATACATGTTTTTGCAATCGAGAAATAAACTAAAAAACAAATTCGATTTATTAATCAAGGAGAATAGATGTAAGATAATGATAACCAAAGAAAGTACAAGTTTATAAAAAAGGTAACACTTAATTTATGTGCTGATAATATCCCAACACATCACAAAAAATTACTACATTTAGGACCTAACTTTGTTCGTATTCCGAGTAAAGTTCCATATATGGATATAATAAGTATAAACTAAACGGCAGCTTTAAAGTTAAAGTATTCAAAGAAAAATACTGATGCAAATAAACTTAGACAAGATGTACTTCGAGTTTTGAAAATTCATAAACCGGTTTCTACAAATTTAGATAAGGATCAGTTTAAAGCTCTCAAAGAACTTAAGTCTAGCAACAGAATTAGTATTTATCCGTTCGATAAAGGATGAGGCTTTGTTCAAATTAATAAAACCGATGCTCTTAAAAAAATTGAAGAACAACTCGGAAAATCTAAAATCATAAACTATGATCCAACTCAAAAACTCCTTCGCAAAGTTCAGAATACTTTACGAAATCTGAAAACAAAGTTTACAAAAAATGAATATAGATCAATTTATCCAAGTGACGCCACTCCTCCACGATTATATGGTGTCATCAAAGCACACAAACCAACTAATAACTACCCAATGCGAATTATAGTAAGCACCATAGGATCACCTACATATAAATTATCAAATTATTTAGTAAATCTCATCCAACCAACCTCCAATCTTAACAAAACAAAACTTCGAAATTCAAAACAGTTTGTTAAATGTCCTCAATCATGGTATAACGATCCTGGTGAATTTCAAGTTTCCTTCGATATTGTTAATCTTTACCCTTAATACCAATTAAAGAATCAATCGATATTTTATTAGAACAACTCCGTAACAGTCCTGTCTTTAAATCAAAATTATCTTTATCAGAAATAAAAATGCTTTTAGATTTGTGTTTGTCAAATTGTTATATTTTACATGAAAGCAACATACACACATTGGAAGATGTTGGTCCTATAGGTTTATCATTAATGGTAGTTATGGCAGAGACTTTTCTACAACATTATGAAGAAAAAGCGTTACTACAGGCACAATATCTTACACAACCAATATGTGTAAAATCATTTAAAAGGTATGTAGATGATATCCATTCCCGTTTTATAAATGAGGCAGAATCAGAACGTTTTCTTGACTTGTTAAATAATCAACACACAAATATCTAATATACGATTGAAAAAGAAAGTGATTCACACACAACAAATTTTCTCGATCTATCAATAACAAATAACAAATGCGGAACATATCTTTTTAATATCTATCGTAAAGATGCAATAACTAATGTGCAAATAAAGCCGCATTCTTGTCACGATCCAAAAATAATTTATGGTGTATTTAAAGGTTTTATCCAAAGAGCTTTTGCATTATGCAGTAAAGAACACATAAATCATGAATTAAAGATTCTAACAGAAATGTTTACAGAAAATGGTTATGATAAAAAAATACTTCAAAACAATGTCAAAAAAATCAAAAACAATAAGCAAAATAATCAAAATAATAAACAAAAAAACAACAATAACATCAAAAAACTAGAACCAAATTATATTTCTCTACCATGGGTACCAAAATTAAGTAATCAATTAAAACAGATATTTAAAAGTGTAGGCTATACTCCAGTTTTTAAATCACCAAAAAACCTTCAACAATTAATAACTCAAAAAAACAAGCCTCGACTTCCCAACATCTCTTACCCAGGAGTCTACAAACTGGAGTGTTCGTGTGGAAAGCTCTATGTAGGTGAAACAAAACTCAGGGTTTCAACTCGCATTTGCCAACATCAAAAACATACTTTTGAGGGAAAATGGAAAAATTCGGCCGTAGCGGGGCATTCCAAAAATTGCCATGGTGCCTTTGGCTGGAATAATAACAACACTGTTAAAGTAGA
The DNA here is from genome assembly GCF_038396675.1 of Hydra vulgaris. Taxonomy (NCBI): domain Eukaryota; kingdom Metazoa; phylum Cnidaria; class Hydrozoa; order Anthoathecata; family Hydridae; genus Hydra; species Hydra vulgaris. Next base: position 64,071,737 of record NC_088920.1, on the reverse strand, counting down.
GGAAGACTATTTTAAGAGAAAAGTGAGAGAGTCCTACAGAAATACAGTTTCACCAGTGTTCTCCAGGTGAAGGCGGTTTGAATGAAAACGACGGTGATTACGCCACATCTTCGTTTTGGAAACCTTATTTTTCTTTTTTAAGACGCAAGAACACATTACAATGAAGTTTTATTATTTGTTGTTTTTTTATTTAACGGTTTTTTATATTACTTGAATAACGAGGGTATATATAACCCCAAGAAATATTGTAATTTATTATAAGAAAGAGGATAAGTTTACATACTATACCAGATGTTTCAACTTAATTAAATATACATATATATACTCTTGCATGGTTAATATATACAAGAGTGTATATATATATATATATATATATATATATATATATATATATATATATATATATATATATATATATATATATATGTATATATATGCATATATATATATATATATACATATATATATATATATATATATATATATATATATATATATATATATATATATATATATATATATATATATATATATACGTATACTCTCGTATATATAACCATGCAAGAGTGTATATATATATATATATTTTTATGGAATAAAGTAATTTTCAAATGTTTTACAAAGGGTTTAGGGCTTTATTTGTTCCTATACTCCGGTCATCTCAATTTTTTGCAAATGTTCCTTATTCAGCATAAACAGAAACATATAAATGTTTGGAGTGTGCTCCATGTCTCAAACAACAAAAAAAGCTTGCTAAATGCCTGGTATATAGAGTTTATATTTTTGTTTTTATATATATTTTGTTTACAAAGTTCTTTGCGGTCATAAATATTTTTATGTTTTATTTAGTAAATATTTAAAAATAAACAACAACAAATTTCCATACCTTTAATCTGTAGAATTAAGTTTTTTTTTTTAATATTTTGCTATTTTTGTATGCTGAATATGAATACAATTTTATCATAAACAACCAACAATGTTGTGATTTTGTGGTCAAACACTGTGCGTGGCCAGTTGATTATTGAATTTAATTTCTTTATTTAAATGGCCACACTCTAACTAATTTGTTTAGTATTTCGTTGACAAAACATTTGATAGACGTTGTATTGTGTATTTACGTTTTGTTAATTTAAAACAATGTGTTATTGCATAGGCAAAGTTAAAAAAAGAATCAAACTTCTATATTCTTATTATATGCAAAAAATGACTGCATGCGAAAGCTTTGAAATTTTCGTATGGTTATAAGAGGATATAAGTAAGGTTGGGTGGGGGAGGGGAGGGGGGGATAAGAAGAAGGACAAATAAAGTTATGATTTTAGTTGTCTAAATATGTAATTAAAGACATAAAATTATAATCAAAACTTATATATATATATAAAATTATACTCATATATAAAATTTTACTTCGTATATACTATATAAATAAAACAATATTTTCAATCAAATTTAAAATAAATATCTCAGTACCAAGTTCGTACAACTTAAAGAAAAAGAACTACCAAGTTCGTACAACTTAAAGAAAAAATACATAATCAGTTTTCACGGATGGTGAAATACTGTGTAAAAGAGAATAAAAATAAAGTGCTTACTCAAAATTCTTCTTAATCTTATATCTACATTTTGTCACTCGATCAAATATACCATATATCTATATGCTGTCGCTTGATCGAATCTGTCATATATCTTTATGCAGTCACTTGATCGAATCTATCATAAATCTATATGTTGTCACTTGATAGAATCTATCATGTATCTAAATGCTGTTACTTGATCAAATTTATCATGTATCTAATGTTGTCGTTTGATCGAATTTATCATATATCTGTGTCGTCACTTAACCTCCTCATTCGAACTGGTAGACGAAGTGGTGTTTTTTTTAAAACTGCAGAGGATCTATTTGCAAGAACATCTGTTTTTGTATTACAAGTGTTATTGAATTTAGTGGTTTTATCATTATTTTCTGTTATACCAAAATTATAATTAGTATTATTAGGTATCCTTATTGGAATCTCTGGTGGTTCATTATATCCAGGTTGACTAACAGAAGAGTCACATTTTTCTAGAGGTTCTTCTTTGGTAAGAGATAAAGAACTAATTTTATTAATACAACGATATTTTTTACTATTAACTACCCTTCTCCTCAAAAGCGAATAATGAACTATAGAACTGTTTTCAGAAGAATCGGATAAACTATCATCTTCAGGTGAATCATAAGCGTATTCATCACTAGAACCACTTTCTTTAGATAAAAATTTTATGAAACCTTCACTGTCTCTAATTTGACAATGGTTCAAAATTTTTATTTGTTTATCTCTATCTACATTACAGTTTAAGTTATCAATATTTTTAAGTGTTTCAGTTTCTGACTCTAACGGTTTATCATATATGGGCTCATTATCAGAATCAAATAGATAATAACTTGAAGGCTCATTTTCGTCTAAAGTCAAATTTAACAAATTAAAAAAAAGATGCACACTTTTTAAAAAAAAAAAAAATAAATAAAACGTACCATCACTAACGGTACTTATTTTTGGCACCCCGGCCTTGCGTTCTCCGGGGAATGTTGATGATCGAGCTAACAACGAACAGTTTGGTTTAACATAATCAGATTCAGGTTCTTTTCCATTTAAAGATGTTGGACATAAATAATTATGATCAGGTGACGAGACTAAGGGTTCGCTTGCTGTTTGGGATCCTAAAACATCAAACCTCAAAATATTATTATTTACTTAGTAATAATGAAAAAACTTTACAAAAAATAAACATTTTTTAACAAAAACAGTGTACTGATTTTTTTCCTAGCATATTTCAATTCTTTTGGTAAAGAATGTTTTAAAAGGTTTTCGTTAGATTTGATTGGTTTGTTCTTCTGCTTATTGAAAGCTTGTTGGCCAATTATATGACACAAAGATGGTGAGCAATAATCAAGATTGATTTCTTTTGCTAGCTTTTGAACCTCTTCTGAATTGTGGAGACCTAAAAAAAGTTTTATAAGCTTTCAATATTTTTTCATTTTATATTTAACATACTTGATAATTTTAACAATAAATCTTTGTAAGTTTCTTTTTTAATACTTAGTTTTAACCCTCCACTGCTGCAAAGAGAGCGCTAGCTTAAATAGCTCTAAAATAGCATTAGCATGCCCCTTTTTTGTTGCAAAGTTACAAAAGCACTTTGTTGTAAAATGCAAGTTTTTAAATAATAGTTAAATGAAAATATAATCATAATTCCAATATATTGTCAGTCATGTGCGGTTATTAATTACCTGCTTGGTGTTCTTTTATTTTTTCTTGATCTTGGAGGTTAATAGGGAAGTTGGGAATCTTTTCAATGATTTTGATTGCTGTTAAGAAAATGGATTGTGAATCGCGAGCTAACTTTAAATGTGATTCCATTACAGAAAGAAGAGATTTTCTCAACATGTCATTCTATAAATCAAAATATTATTCAATCTTTTTTTTGATTTAAATTATTTTATTACACATTTTTTCAAGGTTACAAAAAAGTTAAGATCTTGATCAATTGAAAATAATTTTTTTTATATTAATTTAGTTTATTATATCATCATAATTAGTACATGCAGCTTTATGTAGTCAGTACATGCAACTTTGTGTAGCCAGTACATGCAACTTTATGTAATCAGTACATGCAACTTTATGTAATCAGTACATGCAACTTTGTGTAGTCAGTAAATGCAACTTGGCGTAGACTAGGATCAGGATCATAATAATATTTTTAATGATCCTGATCAGGATCATAATAATATTTTTAATGATCCTGATCCTAGATTCTTAATATTATAACCCTAAAAACTATTTAAAAAAAAGGGTAGTTTACACCTAACTATATTGGATTATCTTCAAAAAAATTGAAATGTTTCATTATTATCTAAAGAAACTAAAGAACTACCATCATAAGAAGCTAAAAAACTATAACGAGCTAAAGAACTACCATAAGAGGCATTCTACTAAAGTTGCTATATACACTAGTGATGTACCGATTAATCGGCTTAATCGGCTTAATCGGCCACTTTTTGTACAATCGGTATCGGTATCGGCATCGGCCTTTTTTTATTAATTTACCGATATGCATTACCGATGGCATTTTAATACTTTTATCCTGCACTTTGATGATTATTAAATAATAAATAATCTAAACTTTATGCATCGCTTAGAATTTTTAGAAAAATTGTTTATTTTGACTTTGTTTACAGACAAGTTTATTTATTTGGGTCCCA